>NC_135857.1:13001831-13094331 GCF_031162955.1 Sander vitreus | reverse complement strand
ACATACTTGTCTAAGGTTACAACAATCGTTTAGAATGATATGTTAATAAGAGAAAGCGCTGTTTTAAGAGGATATTCTGTTTTAGAGCTAGCTACTCTGTCAGTTTAGTACTGCGAGAGAAAGGTGCCAGCTATTAGCTAATGCTAACAAGTAAATAGCTAGGTCAAAGCTTTCAAGAGCCCCTAAAAAAGAAATGACATATGGGGTATCTGGCAACATACAATAGAGCCGTCAGGGCCTTGATTAACTTATACATTTTGGTCAGTGCTAGAATAAACTACTGTAGCAGGTGTTTGATAAACGACGTGTGGTGAGATCCTGGACTTGAGTCAATGCTGTAGAAAGTTGTTCTGTAATCTTGAATGGCAAGTGTAATGGGCAACGGGAACTGTCTTTTTTTTACACACGATAATGCACCGTTTTGGCCACTGCATTGCTGTTCGTAGTCACTGTTTTGGTTGTTCAAGTTTTCTGTCTTCGGGTTCCCCCAGCAGTGTTTCTAACTTTGGGGAAGGATGACGAGCCAGCGCCGTGGGATCCATCTGGACCAATCAGAGCTGCTTTGCAAAAAAGGATGTGGTTTTTATGGCAACACTGGCTGGCAGGGCCTGTGCTCAAAGTGCTGGCGAGAGGAAAATCAAAGAGAAAAGCAAAAACAGATTCAGGAAGACTGGGCACTTGCTGAGAGGTTTGTATGCATCTGTGTGTCCTGTGTACAATTATTCCTCAAAGGCAAATACTCTGTCAATTATTCCTTTACCTCTTCATTTTGTTGGCTTGCTCTTTTGTCCGCCTGTCCATCTGACAGCTATTACAGTTGTACTCACTTTACCCCAGGCTGCAGAGAGAGGAAGAGGAAGCATATAGCAAACACCAGAAGGCCCAATCACAGCCTACCATCACACCCTTCAGCAAGTTTGAAGAAAGAAAAACTAAGGAAAAGTCCAGCAAAGTCAATACAGTTACAAAGTTTTTTACTCCTTCCACAAAAACGCCCCCCAAAAAAGGTACATACTATTGCACATGCTCAACTGCAAGAGATGCTAGTCATTTATCAAACCTTTATTTTTAAAGTTTTCATTGTTCTTGATTCAAACAATTACTGTATTGTTATCAAGTTATGGTGATATTTATACTCATTTAGCAAGTTAGGCTTGCTTTGATTGAACTTTCTCTCTGCCTGCATTTTTGTGGAATTGGTTCTGATGAGCTGAGTAACCTAAATACAAACTGTATAGAGTGCAGCATGTGGTGCAACTACCACATGTTGTAAGGGATATCAGGAGAAAATACTTAGTACATACTTTTTTATATATATAGCTTTGATTAGAGTAATATTATATGTCTTCCCCCAGATACTCCTTTTGACGCTCACTCCAGCCCAAGCCCCAGCTCCTCTACAAGCCGGCATTCTTCTGTGGGCAGTGACTATGCAACGCGGGAGTTCATTGATTTTCTCAAGCCGCTGAAGTCTGGCAGAGAGATCTTCAAACAGTGCCGGGCCTTCACTGAGAGCATGGTCTATAAGCGGGTGAGCTGAAGTGGATAATTGATCATGTTTTTGTGTGTTTGTAGGAACCATTTTATTCCTATGAATGAATAGTTATGCAAATCTGAACAGCCTGTTAACAAATTACTTTTGCTTCTATATTATTACTCAAAGTCATACAGCAATAGTCTGGATCGACAACGGCTCGGGTACAGGATAGTTCCGGCACCGCCGGAAGTCCCCCACTTTTCACTTTCTTTGTGTTAACGTTAAACTCTGGTTGCATCAAGCAACATTAACCGGAACCTCTGAGCAACGTTACACACTGAAAATGGCTTTAGTTTTAAGGAAAATTTGGATCGTGCAACAAGGCAGGCCTGCTTGGTTTGTTCCGGGAATGATTGTAAAGATTTACAAAGAATATGTTTACGGCATTTACTCTCTAACTGGGACGTTTTGGGACCGATTGGTGGGGATTTGCTATGAACAAAATTCACATGGCAATACACTGGTAAGAGCAAATTACATTTAACCATGTATCCAATGAATTCATATAGCTCACATTCCTGTATTGTGTGAACAGTTAACTTTATTTAATATTGTGTGCAGCGTTTTCTTTGCGGGGTGCAAATGTTCGACCAAAACAAGTTCCTTTCCGAGACCATTTTAAAGAGCCATGCTCGCTGTGTCCGGAGCTTAGAGCCGCCCAAGACGATTGTGACGATCCACAGCGCTGTATAGTCTCGCATTGCCAGACCTATCTCCACAGCGCTGCGGAGGAAGGTCTGGCAACAGGAGCATACACTCCTGGATAAGAGAAAAAACGGTGAGGGGTTGTTAGCAATTCTTTAAACCAATCAGAATCGTCTTGGGCGGCGCTAAGCTCCGGACACAGTGAGCATGGCTCTTTAAAATGGTCTCGGAAAGGAACTTGTTTTGGTCGAACATTTGCACCCCGCAAAGAAAACGCTGCATACAATATGATAGCATAGCAATGCTGATAGTTTTCAAGTCATTGTGATTGCACCATGTGTCTACTTTCACCAGTGTTTATCTTTACCACCTGTCCTTATTTATTTACTAAAGACTTCTCTGTTTTAACGTCGTAATCTCTGAATGAAATGAGCTTGTATTGCTTCAACTCAAATGGAAACGTTTATTATTTTTACATGACATTGTCCTTAAACCTAAAACAGCTAGTGAACTCTTGATTGCTTCCGATTGAGATGATGACTGTCACACAGTGTTGTCCCAAGCAACACTGTTTTTTAGATATCCAGTTTGATATCGACATTAACTATTTCTCCATTTAAAATTGCCCAGTAACTGCCACATTTAAACAGATAACATTATCAAAATTAAAATGATGCACGTTATATGACTCTGTCAAATTTGGGCTTGATTTTGACATCTGTTCCTGTACCATGAATGTATTTTTAAGCTAAAAAATTCAAATCTGATCTGTTTATTCCCATTCCTTGTTCAGGACATGGGTGCTGATGAGCTGTCAGAGTGTGTGCAGGACTTCTACCAGAACCTCTCAGACCGCCTCCACACCCAGTTCAAGGGTACTGCTTAACTCTTACACTTAAGAAGAATATAAACAGTGAATATCACTTACATTATTCAGTGTAAAATGTCTTTGCTCGGTATATCTTTGATCGTTGTGCTTCGGTTCCTAGGTTCATCAGATCATGTAGAGAGTGTTATGGATGAGGTAGAGAAGTACATGATGACTCGTCTCTATAAGGATGTCTTCTGTCCTGAGACCACAGACGACGAGAGGAAAGACCTGGCCATTCAGAAGAGAATCAGGTTAGCAAACAAAAGTTGTAATGATGCTTAAATTTGCTTTTCAGATAATCATTCATTTCTCTGCATTCCCTTTGAGCACTAGAAAACACATTTGCGGGCGAAATGACCGCAACTCAAAGTCTTTATTGTGATGTGTTACAGAGCCTTGCATTGGGTCACCATTGAGATGCTGTGTGTTCCTGTAGACGAGGAGATTGCTGAGGTGTCAGACAGCGTAGTCAAAGCCATCACGGGTAAGTCTCATTATTTTTCAGAAGGCCATGGTAGGACATCACCTCGTTATCTTGGCAGTAGCAATCCAGCAAGATTTTCAGATGAAACCATTTTGTTATCTTCTCAAATGTCGGCGTCATTTCAGATGTGATTGAGATGGATTCAAAGTGTGTGCCCAAGGAGAAGCTGGCATGCATCACCCGTTGCAGCAAGCACATCTTCAACGCCATCAAAATCAGCAAGAAAGAGGCTGCGTCTGCGGATGACTTCCTCCCCACGCTCATCTACATTGTGCTGAAAGCAAACCCTCCGCGACTGCAGTCCAACATCCAGTACATCACCCGCTTCAGCAACCCCAGCAGACTCATGACTGGAGAGGATGGTTACTACTTCACTAATCTGGTGAGGAAATGAGTACATGCTTGTATCTATGTGGTTTATTGTGTGTGACCCTAAGTCTCCGTTTCCACATTTTTTTGAAGAAGCTATGGGTCTGTCCAATTGTGTGGTGTTATCAAGCGCCTACCACCGGTGCTGAAAAATGAAGCCAATGCGGAAGTGACAGAAACACCTCTCTTTATCATTCAATACAGTTCAACAGCACCGCAAACTACATACTCCAAAATGATCATAACCTTGAATCAACACCTCTCGAAATAGTTTCAACAAAAAACAATTATAACCTCAAATTTTATTAAGACTGCACTAGTTTTAGCTAGGGCTACCTATTAAACTGGCAACTTAGTGTAAATAACATAAGCCAGATGTCCGATTTTTGTATCAGTCCAGCTCTTCTAGAAATCCACGTTTGAAGCAGCTGAGTCAAACAGCAGTCTCAATAAACCGTGATGCAATGTAGACATGTTAACATTTTGTGTAACATGTCTTGTGGCTTTATTTTGAAATTTTGAAAACCTTGCTTCACTGTGCTGTTGTTCACTCTGGTAGCAAAGTGGGAAAGACAGATTGAGATAAAGAAGTTACAGGTGGTTTAAAATTAAATACATGTATAGTATCTCACAAAAGTGAGTACACCCCTCACATTTTAGTAAATATTTAATCATATCTTTTAATGGGACAACACTGAAGAAATTACACTTTGCTACAATGTGAAGTATTAAGTGTACAGCTTGTATAACAGTGTAAATGTGCTGTCCCCTCAAAATAACTCAACACACAGCCATTAATGTCTAAACCGCTGGCAACACCCCTATGTTAAATTCCCATAGAGGCAGGCAGATTTTTATTTTTAAAGGCCAGTTATTTCATGGATCCAGGATACTATGCATCCTGATAAAGTTCCCTTGGCCTTTGGAATTAAAATAGCCAAGGCCAGGGGAACTTTATCAGGATGCATAGTATCCTGGATCCATGAAATAACTGGCCTTTAAAAATAAAAATCTGCCTGCCCATATTTCTTCAGTGTTGTCCCATTAAAAGATATATAATGAAATATTTACTAAAATGTGAAGGGTGTACTCACTTTTGTGAGATACTGCAAATGCTATTGCTTAATTATTTTTTTCCATTGCCCTAACCCACTGATACTTTATAACCAATTATATGAGAGACACAATAAAGAGATGGGGAATAACGAGCAACAAAGGTCCCTGGCCGGACACAGCGTTAGGGTTCTATGGGGCCTTAATCCACTAGTGTTTCACATTTGAATACATTTTTAAAAGTTTTAAAATATTTCCTTTTCTGGTCTGATGTTCTTCTGGTGTCGTCTGTCTTGTGATTGGTCAACAACTGCTTTCATTTTCATATATTTTTGTCAGTGTAAATGTAACAAACCTATTCACATTAAAAGGTCTAAAATAAGATCTGATTGCGTGAGACACGCGTCAACTGTCCAATAAAAACCAAATGCCGAAAAAAGTTACTTTTTTAATCTCAGAGAATCCGTTATCACACACTGATGATATCCATGTGAGATTTTCTTGTACTGACCCGCCACATCCCCTCTCCCCAGTGCTGTGCGGTGGCCTTCATTGAGAAGCTGGATGGCCAGTCTCTGAACCTGAGCTCTGAGGAGTTTGACCTGTACATGTCGGGCCAGGCATCCCCCCACTGGCCACAGTCCACTGGAGCTTCTTCCTGCTCCCCAGGCAGCGCTGCGCTCAGTCAGGTCCACAAACGGCTCGACGTGCTAACAGGGCTCGGGGAAAGGCAGGAGAGGGTCATGGAGAAGGCTCGCCAGTTGGAGAGCGACCTCATCGACTGGACAGACGAAGTGGAGCAGAAGGTGCAGAGCGTTCTGGAGAGCTTTCCAGCAGAGACACAAAACCCCACTGCAACCACGGCTAGTGGGACAACTTCTGCAGCATCATCAGCAATCGACTCTGATAATGTTGAGAATGAGCACCTGCCCCCACCACTGCTACCGCAAGTGTTTGCTGGCTGATGTGCTCTGCTCCAAAAACAATAAAAATAAAAAAGTCCTCTGGAGACTTTACTTCACCTTTCCACTTTTCCCTGGTGTTAAACGTTGCTGTCCGTATGCACATAAAGGACCCATCTGATGTGGACCCTCTTTCCACTCCGGCCATCTTTATTCCATTCATCCATCCATAGTCCAAGAGGCCCTGAAATGATACTGAACAGTAACGCAACTATTACATTAGAATAGTCTGGCAGAGAGTTAGATGAGAAGATCACTGGCGTCTCTCATGTCTGTACAGTAAATGTGATGCTTAGCTTGAAACAGAAGGGAAACGCCTAGCCTGGCTCTGTCAAAAGGTAACAAAAAGCAAATCATCATTTCCCAAAATGTCTCAGAGAGAGTCCCCGCGACCACTTCCACTTTAAGTATTTTTGCCCTGGTTGCAAAAGTTCCGGTGCAGCATTTGTGGTAAAGCCCTGATGTTTTGCTTCTATTTCAGTTTCAGGATAAGCAGATTTATACTGGCATCCTTGACCCAGTCATGTCCTTTGGTGTTCCCAGGCTAAAGGGGAAATATAACCCCAGCGTGCTCTGACTGGTGCTTTCTCCTTTCAAGTGAGATGTGCAGGGAAACCTTTCACAGATTGGCATCCAGGAGACACATCTGTTGGTCAACCTTGTAGTTACATTTAAGCAGACGGTATAAATTGTTGGATGTGATTTTTAAACCTGTTTCTGTCATTATTCGTGGCTTTCGGAGAAGGTTTTTGTTATTATATTGTGATGTCCCTAGGTAAATTGACCAGTGGAGGCTCAAATGGACATACAAAGCCCAAGTAACCCCTAATAGGGAATTTCCAGTCAAATATGTTATTGGCAAAGGAAATGAAGAAATCTGTATAATGCAAAACGTAACTTCCCCTCAGTAAAATAACCCTCCAGCTCATGCTCGTTATTTGTGCTGTGTTGACTGTGTATTTCCCTGTCTTGCAGAGAAATATCCAGAGAGATGTGCGTGTGTGACAGTTGTGTGTGTGTGTGTGTGTGTGTGTGTGTGTGTGTGTGTGTGTGTGTGTGTGTGTGAATGTAACGGGTGTTGCATGGTCATGTTCCGTTAATGTCGGTAAATCATAAAGTAGTGTGTATGGATATTGTGGTCTTATTTTCATGGCAGACCTCACTCTCCAGCCATAAGCTGGATGTACAGAAGTGATTTTATTTTTCTATAGAGTGGCAGGTATCAATTATTTTGGATGCAATAGGAGATATTAATCCTGTAATATTTACAGTAGTACTCTGGTTAAAAGAACATTGCTTGAAGACATGTTACATGATTTCTAATGATTGAATCGTAAAATCTTCATCTATTCATTTATATTTTCTAGAGGGTGTCCCATAAAAAACAATCAGTTTTTAGGTGATTTGTTTGGGGTTTTATACTCCGTTGGAGCTGTTGTATTAAGTCGGTAAGAAGTCAAAGATGATGCTGTTTCCTGTATCACAATGAGCTCCTAAGGCCGGTTGCTTTACTAGTGCAGAAAAATTCACATAACCAACTTTATTTATTTTGAAGCACTTTTCCGTTTGATTTTAAATCTCTTAATTTAAAAGTACATTTCATGAAGGAAGTAATGGCTACATTCAGTTAAAAGGATAATTGGTAAAAACCGTGTTGTTTAACAATGTCTTTGTATTTGGCAGTCATGTACAGAGTGGCAGAAATGTTTGGGAGAGTTGTTTGTTTTCCTTTGCTCATGAGCTAAGATTTCCTTGTGTTGCTAGAATTGAATCTTTTTTTTATTCCTATTAGCAGCACGTATAGTTATTGTGCAGTTGCTGTCCAATATTAGTTTGAGAAAGGACTTTTAATGCAAACCTAAACAATAGCTTGAATAACTTAATATTGCACTGTATGCACAAGCCATTTATCAGGTATTTTAAGGAAGTTTAAAACATCTTTGTAATCTAATAGGTTTGTTATTGTATCACATGGGAGAAAGTAACGCAATACTGTCTTTTATTTAAATGTAACTTATTGGGGCAGTATTGGTTTATTTGCCTCTATGGGTGTGTGATGCTGATGATGATGAATACAAATTTAAAATGCATGTGCACTCGGGTGCAGTTCCTGTTCATCATGTAGTTTCACATGACTTGTGATTTTGCAAGCTAGGAATAAATAAGGAGTTGGCACACTGATAATTATATGGCTACTATTTATACAGTTCTGTATCATGGTGGAGTAATGAAAAAAAAAGTAATTGTAAAAGTTTAACAAAATGTAACATTCTGCAATTCATGAACCTTTTCTGCCAGTGTATACTCATATTATTTTCATTTTGGAAATGGTCAATAGGCTCTTGCAGACTAAACGTTTGTAAATGTATTAAGTAATCTCAGATTTGCTGTATAGTTAATAATAAAAGCCTAAATACAGTGAAACATTTTAATCTTACAGCAAAGAGGAAGAAAACAGATGGACTATTTAAAATAATAAAAACAGTTAGAAAATACATTATGAAGCTGTATACAATATATTTGACAGTATTTAGAGTATGTCTGAGTAAGACCAATCAAAGTGACTTTTTAGTGTGAATTTATTTCTGTCCTCTATACTTCTAGCTGTCTGTGGTGAGATTTTGTTCAACTTAAATGTAAAAAAGACTTTATTCAGACCACAAGGGGAAATTACAGTTTTTTTCACTCTGTTGTTAGTTATTACAATACAAACAGGCCCGAAATGTACACACGCCTAGGACCTATACATGCACTAATGGTGAGTTGTCAGAGTGAGGGGGCTGCCCTTGACAGGCACCACGCTTGGGGGGAGGCGGGTTGGCGGTTTGGTGCCTTGCTCAAGGGCCCCTTGGCTGTGCCCAGTAGGTGAACTGACACTTCTTCTAACCCCAGCTACCAGTCCTCACTCCGTACTTGGTCTGCATGGTGACCCTCCGGTTCCCTAACCAAGTCCCTGCCACACCAGTATTATTGTTAAAATATACAACATATACATGAAGAAAGACCAACATAGTAGAATTTCTTTAGAGAGTTTTTTTCAATGCCAAAAATTCGCTCAGGTCATTGGAGAGAGATTTACAGTAAGCACTTATTTAGTCCTTTTTCAACACAACATATATTGTGATTTGTTTCATAAGACTTCCCGTGTTTATTTCTCAATGGGTGTTGGTGCATTTGAACTGAAATTCAGAATCAGTGAAAATAGGGTGTGTTTCTTTCACTTCCCTTTGTTTTTCACTGACATTTCCAGGAAATATACTTTAGATGGGGTCAAGGAATTAAGTAGACATGAAGAAAAGACTAAAAAGGATATAATTATAAAATTAACATATATATATTTGTTATATCGATAACAAAAGGAGATAGTCCCTTATATTGTAATACCCATCCATTCTTGTTTGTTGTTTTAAAAAAAGAAAAAAGTAATCCCCTTTAGGTTTCTATCAAAGTATGCTCACAGTTCAAAAATACACTTATGTCAGAAATGAAAGCGTTATTTCTGAAAAAAGGGATATCCTGTGTGATGTGTTGGAACATCATTTTCACTTCCCTCCCCACTAGAAATAAATTAATCTACCTCAGTCTCTGTTTCTCACAAATATTAAAAATGGACACTGTCATTTCCCTCCTCGGTGAGTTTTCATCCGTTCGTTCGTAATATCTCACAAATGTATCACTGTGTTTAAAATATTGTTTTCTACTTTTATTTGTCTCATGCTGGATTATTTTCCCTTTTCAGTTCTTTCAACACTACCACAGCTTGTAGTAACACAGGGTATGTACTACCTATTCTTTATTAAATTCTAGATATGGAACAACTTCACATAACTAAATGTTAACCTTTGTAAGCATACTGTATACTGTATCAATAGAATCAATCAATCCACTGAACAGATGGCATTATGTGATTTTAAGTTCATGAGCTAAACATTAACATTTATAATCGAAACCATGCAGGTATACAGATTTTTTTGGGGGGATATACTTCCCCGGCAAACCCATCTGTGTTTGTCTCCTTAGCTCCCCTTGTGACCTCGTTCAGAGCTGTATTGGAAATGGTGTCAGGGGATTCAAGGATCTTCTCTGGAGAGAGTGTCCGGCTGACATGCAGCATTCCTGATGCCCACAAGTCCTCCTGGACCTACCTGTGGTTCAGGGAATCTAAGCAGCTCTCACAGTCTGGGAAGGACCTCATTCTGTGGAATGCCAAGGTTCAAGAGAGTGGGAAATTTTACTGCCAGGGAGTGAGGGACACATTAGTGGGAAACATACACACTCTCCAAAGTCTGCCTTTGGAGATTTATGTGGATGGTAAGATCTTGTTTATCAGTTTCATTTCATTAGAAATCTCCTTGATTCACATGTCAGACCCTCTTCTTCCTCTTTTTCCTACTTCTGCTACTCCCGTCAACTCTGAGAATTGGGAACCATTGAACTTCAGCTGCTTTTAAATATAGTATGGTGCCCCGTTGTGTGTTTGTTTTTAGAAAACGTGACCAAGTTTTGGTCACATTTAAAACACGCTACCATTGGCCTGTTTTATTACTGTAAATATCAATATAAGAGCACAAGATGTTATTTCAATGTCACTTTCTTCTCTGTAATCCTTGTTCAGGAGGGTGGGCTATCCTGCAAGTCCCACCTCATCCCGGCCTCGTCGGAGAAACCTTAAAGGTCACATGTCGCGTCCGACGTGCATCCGAACTTCATGAGGTGATTCTGTACAAAGATGGCGTTGAAGTCATGAGACAGAATGGCCTCCACCCACATTTCTACCTGAATAGCTTGACCCTCGAGGACCAAGGAATTTATTCTTGTAGGGCATCGTGGGATGAAGGCAGACGTACACGCTCTGTAATTTCAGCTGACGCTTCAGTGCAGGTCTTAGGTGAGTTTACATTCTGGATTGCATATGCTGAGTTTGGTGAATTTGCACACGTTAAATGTATAGTTAGACACTTTAGGAAATGCACTTATTGGCTTTCTTGCCAAAAGTTAGAAGAGCAATACCACTCTTGTATCTGAGAGTAGTATTGATCTTTTCAACTAACTCTCGGCAAGAAAGTGAAGAGCCTTTCCCATAATGTTGAACCATTCCCATAATATCTTAGCATAATTAAGTGCTAAAATAAAAAAAATGTCAACATTCTTTTAAACTATTTTGATGTGTCAGTAATGTTTCTTCTTCTGTGGCTCTATCTCAGAGATTCTGTCGCAGCCAGTTTTGGAGATTGTTGCAGACAATAACTTGATTCCAGTAAAGAAGATGAAGCTCATATGCCACCTCAAATACAACGCCCGTGCTCCTGCCCCTGCAATACACTTCTATTTCTACAAGAATAACAATCGACTGGGAACAGCAACCTCTGAGAACCATGATCTGGTCCAACGGACTCCAGGCCAATACAGCTGCAAGGCCAAGGTGCCTGAGTTGGGCATCTCCAGGTGGAGTGAACCTGAAAGCTTTGGACAAGTAACAGGTACATATAAGTAAATGTAACCTGCTGGGTGTCCTTGACTAAAAGTTCAAACCTAAAGTGTCAAAATTGCAAATTGCGAAACCTCTGAGGTCAAATTTTCTTTGATCCAATAGGACCACAGATGCTGATGCCTCACACTTTTCATACCAAGGACCCATGGCCTTTAGCTCCTACAATCTCATCCCCAGTGCTCTCCCAGCCTCCTTCAGCTGAGCCAAAAGCAGCCTGGCCCTCTCCTCACCGATCCACTTTTATTCAGCCTACTGAAGTGAGCACCCAATCTACAGCTCCTTCACTGAAGCCTTCACAGCCAGCACCAAGCACTCTGCTATCTAGAGTCCAGTCTCTCACACAAACTGCTATTCCTCCCCACCTCAATATTTCTGAGGAATCTGATAATATGTCTGGAGGATCTGATATGTCTAGAGGATCTGGTGACATGCCTTAGGTCTCTCCAGACACTGTCCTATGGTGACAAGTTATCAGCAATTACAGAAAATACATGATCCTGAATCAATGTAATAGCATGCAACTGGCACATCTTTAGCTATCTGATATCAATCATATGTACACTGTGCTGCCAGTGCACACTTTTTATATGGTTAATTGTGTAATATTAATTCTACATGTTACCAAGTGTCAAATTTATGATCTCATCTGTACAAAACTAACTGGATCCGTAGTGCTGGGAATAATAATAATGTCATATTGTGCAAGCAAATAAAGCATGAATCATACAGTATGTACTACTGGATTTTATTTTTACTGAACTCTTTTTTACAACCCTATTGTACAATATATAGTAGTCCTCATGCAATACTGCTTTCTTATTAGAAGTATTGGTATAATAGCATGGGTAGTGGATTTACAGTAAGAATAATAATACAGTTATAGGTCACAGTGATAGTCTCTGTATACTTGCACATACACATGCATCATATATTTGTATGTAAGATTTCAATTTATGGTGAATATTGGCATGTTTGCCCTTAGTTACCTTTGTCATTTTGCAAACATTTTTATAGTGTAGTTTTTTTTTATTGTCTTCTTCCCCTAATTACCTGGGAGGCAATGTGTGTGGCTTTTTTACCACATTTTTTGGACTGGACAATATACCCCAATATATTTATAGACCTTTTTTTTATGCATGTTACGTGATGAAGGTTGTGTATAAAAATGTTGTATTTATACAATCAGTAAACAAGACTTTTGTTTTTACTCAGAGGGCAACAGGTAAAATAAGAAGATACTAAATATGACCTTGATATTGCCAGTCCTTACATTTTCATACTAGTGTGCAGTAAAGCTTTTACAGCAGTTCATAAGTAATGAATGTAGTGTAGCACCACCAGTATTTGTCCTTTTCAGGGATGGAACAGTCCAGTAGAAGAAAATATTTTTCATTAGAGAGTCAGATCGTGTCTGAGTAAAGCAGAAATCCAGAGAAGATGCTGTCATCATCATTGCTGGCATACGCCCCATTCCAGTCTCTGAGCGTCTCCATCCACACCTGATCACCCACCGCCAGCCGCAGCACCACCAGAGTGGACGCCTGGTCGATGTCTTGACCGTACAGAGAGTCCCGCGTCCTTACCCGCCGTGACCCGTTCACTACCAGCGTGGCTCGCAGTGGCTGATTGCGTACGGTGATGTGGTAGGAGAAGACATAAACCCCGGCGTGGATGCATGTAAAGCTACTGGAAGTGACATTGAAGTGGTTCTCTTCGTTGTAGAAGACTTTGTCAAAGTGGATTGGGAAGCCAGAGGGAGGGAAGGACTTTCTTGGAGAGATTCCTACACTGAAGGCTGAGCGTTTCTGGGGAACCCCTGATCCCTTAGCTCCTTTGACTCCACGAATGCCCCGCTCACCTCTCATCCCAGGGTAACCTCTGTCCCCTTTTGGCCCAAGCATCCCTCTTATGCCTTGTGGTCCCTGAGGTCCTGTAAACCCTGGTTCTCCTTGTGGTCCAACAGGTCCCTGATCCCCTCGGAGGCCTACCGGACCTGGGGAACCATGCTTGCCATTCATTCCTGGAATGCCCATCCCTCCTGGAATGCCAGGTGACCCAGTGTCCCCTCGCTCACCTTTCTGTCCTCTCTCCCCGAACGTGCCACACTCCCCCTTATCCCCCTTGTCTCCTTTAGGACCTATCTCAACAGCCATTCCTGGAGGTCCAGCTGGCCCCTCTTTTCCCGGTTCTCCTTTCTCACCAGCAGTCCCATTCTGGCCAGGTTCCCCTTTCACCCCACTATCACCTTTGACACCTTGCGACCCTATCTCACCTTTCTCACCTTTTGAGCCAACATCACCTGCAAGGTAAGGAAAACTATATCAGAACTGTTGAAGTATGGAAACAATATCAAACAATTCAACAATCACCGGATCAAGTTGGCACCTTTTTGTCCTGGTTTCCCTGGGACTCCTGGTGGCCCGCCTGGCCCACTGCTTCCTCTGTCACCTCTATCCCCTGAGACATTGATTCAATGAATAATATCCAACATAAGCAATGTGAATATTTTAATTTGTTTAACTAGTGAAGAAGAACAATATATTTGATGGGGCCTTTGTAAACTGACTATTCTGAATCACCGTTGTGTTGTGGCCCCTGGGCTTTATGTGTTGTGCCCAGGGGCCCATTGTTTTCGTAATATGTCTTTGTAATGTATGCTACATCATGGTTGCATTCTTTTAATATATGATAATATAATTGTAATGTTTATGTAATAAGCAATTTTAAATGTTTATTTAAATTAATTAAAATGTAACCATATTTTACTCACCTCTGTCTCCTCTTAACCCCATAGGACCACTCACTCCCGGTGGTCCAGGTAAACCAGCTGCTCCTGTAAGGCCTCTTTCACCAGGTGGCCCTACATAAGGAAACGTAGGCTAAGTTCAAAATGTTGACAGCAAACAAATGAATTGATTAAATCAAAAGCATTTTTCTCAAATGCCCTTTATCAGTGAGTATTATACCTGTCATGCCTCTGTCTCCCTTTGGCCCCCTGGGGCCTCTCTCAGGTGGACAGCACTCGCAGAAGTTGAAATAGCACTCGTTGTAATCTAGAGTGTAATTCTCAGGGCCAGCACCAGGGGGCTCGGTGCTGTCTGTGTAGTACTGTGGAGGGACCTGATTTGGATAGGTGGTCCTCTCTGTGGTGGGCAGCGGATGGGGCTCCACAGGATTTGCGCTCGGCACTATCTTGAGAGTCTTGGGCATGCTGGTGGTCACAGGGCTGTGCACGGTGATCTGAGGTACAGGTTTCTTGGTGTACTGGTACTTTGGCTTCTGTGTAGTCTTAGCTTCAGCGCAGGACACCACAGTGAGTGTAACCACAACTACAGCCACAAGGGTAGACTGACAGGAGATAATCCTCATGGTTGACTGGGATCTGAGAACAGAGTTTTTACAAAAATAGCACATCTGATCAGCAGTTCGCTGTTGCAAAACACTCAGCACTACCAAGTTACCTCTCCTCTCATCTACTATCATTCTCCATGTTTCTTCAATTCTGATTATTTTTCTCTGTTTCTCTGTTTCCACTTGTGTGCTTTCTACACCGCTAATTTCAGGTTGGAGCTACTTTGTTTCTCAGTCATGTGCCATTGTGACTCGAAAAGTCTGCAGTTTGACTATTCAAAGCTGATTTTATGGCTTTTATCAGTAAATTCTGCTGCTACAACGTTTAACTGCAATGACACTCTGCATATTCATCATCTTTATCAAGTTCAGTACGCTCCTCAACATATGTCATTCTTTACACATAAAAACAATAATTTAATAAGTAACCCATCAATCAACTTGCTGTGCAAAATGTATAATTTAACAAAATGAATAAGACTCACCCAGTTATGCATAAGTGGTAGGTCATTTATCCTCTCTAGCGGTTTGCAGGCAGCACCAGGAGCTCCAGGTCTCTCTGATATCTCTGCCAGGCTTGGGAAAAAGAACATCCCCACCAATGAGGGTGTTTGCTGGAAGCACAGGGGGAGGTCTGAAATCCAACTACGGCGGGCTGGAGCTGACCCAAGGAGAACCACTGTGCTGTGGCCCATTCTCTGTACCCCTGTTGTGTAGAAAGGTGCTTTTGTGACACGGGATACAGCGCCCGCCAGGAGCACTCCCTCGCTGCGAGCTAGGCGAGGAGCAAAGGCCGTGGGGCAATGGGTCACCCGATATGGGAGGCATTCCTCCAACATCCAACCTACTACCCAGGCTCTTAGGGTGGGACAAAGCCAAGCAAAGAGGGTTCTATGACAGAGGCCAGAGCACTACAACACTACAACTCTTTTTTGAAGCGTAAGTTTGGACAGTATTCTGCATGAAGGTGCAAACTGTTTTGTACAGATCTTTTACACTCAGTTGCATGTTGACATTTTAAAGTACGCCTAGATATCTGCAGCAATTGAATTTAAAATGACTAAGATCTGCAAACTGGCGTGCAGCACAGGGGGCTAAGTATTTACAATCTACTGGTACTTGGTGAACATCCAGAAGAAAGCTTTAGCCTTAAAAGCACTGATAATCTCCTCACTCAACAGTTGCTAAACCTGAGCTGTTTGTCAAAGGAACCAGCTTATCTCATTTAAATCAGTGCAGTTGCAATGCTTGCCTGATCACTGTGACCAACTTTCTGCACATGAGCCCTCAAGACTGCTGGCAGCTACATTTGCTAACTATGATTTATACTGTGTTGTTGGACAAAGATTCTTTATTACGCTGTAACAAGATAGCATTGGGTTTTCATAGAAAAGTGATTTTCTGGTAGCTGTCTAGTCGAAACTCTTGACTGGCCAGTGAATGAATGTTTGAGCAACAGACATGCTTCAGTTGTCAAAGACCTCATGTCCTCAGAGGGATCTATGACCAGCTATGAGTGAGCAGGAAGTAGGGAAATGAAGTTTGGGAAACAGAGAGGGGTGATGGTGGGATGAGGGCCACTAAATAGGAGAAGATTGTGTTTATTTAAACCATTTTTTATCTTCTCGTGTAGGCTACTTTCCTTTACCTCCTAACCTCCTTTCACATGTTCTTCTTCTCCCTCCTTCCCAGCCGCTCAGGTGAAGTGTCCCTGACTTACGCCTCCATAAAAGGCAAACAGATGGAGTGTAAGATATGCATGTCCTGAGAAAGGGGTTCCTCTGGGGTTCTCCATGCCCGACCTCAACCCCCATCGTCTCTCAGCTCCATTCAGACCACACACAACGGCAGCGGTCAGCTTACAGTGCCCAGCTGGTCACAGAGGACTTAGGCACCGCTCACCTGCCCATTCATTTAACACTGGCACCGGCCCTCAGCCTCCATCCACACACACTATAGAGCGCTGGATAAGGAAGAGTTAACTTACTCAACGGGTGCAGCCGAGCAGAGAGAGGACCTAAGATGACTTGGATGGATGGAGGTGTATTGCCTTACATTAACCCTATTCATGTAAGAGAGATCCTGAAGCTGCAGTGAATGTGTATAGAGTGTGAGAATGAGACAATAAGATAGAGACTTGTTTAGTAACCAGCACAGCAACCAGCCACTCTTTGTATGATTATTCCAGTACTACTATGGCCATAGACAGTTTTTTGTTCTTTACTGTGGGATCTTATCAAAAGAAATCTAGATCCTGCAGAATTAGCAGCTAATGACTATGGCAGGAGATCTGCTGACAGCGAAGACACATCTCACATAGTCAGACAGAGTACTGTCACACGTTTCTAATGTGCTCAAAGTTGGTTGATTAAACATGATGGCCTTTTCCACAAAAGCCGTTTTGAAGAAGTGCAACAGACACAGATCAATGCAGATCAAGACGATATTAAAAATTAACTAGAGAATGGATTTCCTCAAAATGCTTGTGCAAAAAGCTAAATTGCTAAAGCTAAACTGGATTGCTAGCATATTTGGACAGAAGAAGGTGAAGAAGTGAGAAAAGTTGGAAAAGTGGGAATGGTTTTAATTATTATGAATTTCATTGAAATGTTGAATAATACCAATAATGTACCAAACAAAAATTTGAATAAATTAAGATGTTTTTTTTTAAATCTGTCGCTACACTCAATTGTTGTAGGTGAAGTTGTAGGGAAAAGTGGAAATGGTTCTTATTAATAAGAAAACAATAACAATATTGTATGAAATTCTTGGTAAAAGCTGATGCTAAACAGAATTGTTGGCTTTAATTTGGAAGAGTAATGAATGTGTTGGTAAAATGGGAAATGGGTGGGTCAAATTAGGAAATCTCAATCAGCTGTGTTCAATATTTTCAGACAAATAATGAATATAAATCAATTGTAATGTGTTATATGTGTCATATTACTGTGTGTAATTGTAATTATTCTGTCTGGGGCAAAGTGCGGTGTCATGGAGACAACCGCTTGCTACTGAGACAACGCTGCAGAGCTGCATAGGAGGGTCTATATATATATATATATATATATATATATGTGTGTGTGTAATGGTTGATTGGAAGAGCTCATACACTTGTTTGCAAGTTGTGTTGTTTGAAGGCAGCATTTGCTTTTGTTCCATATTATAAATGTTTTGGCACGGTTAGAGCCTTTTGCAAACAAAATGTGTCATTTTGACCATGAGTGCCACTGTTTCGGCCTGTGTGTTAACTGTTTTGAAAAATGTGGAGTTTGAGTTGACTGCTGCATCAAAGCAATCAAGAAAAACTGTAATACATGCAAACCAAAAGAAAATCTATTAGAGTATAAGAAATTACGAAAATAAAAATAAAATCTATTACAGTAAAGTATAAACATCTATTACTACTTATTAGAGTATAAGAAATAGCTACTATTGCTACTCAGTCTCCTCTGTCTTAGACCTCTTCCATCCATGTTGGCAAAGAGCACCTTTAAGGCCTGCAGACTGACTGCTAATTGAAGATTTGTGTGAAGGAGTGTCAAACAGGTGCTTCAGTGATTTCATACTGATGTAGGTAGTTTCTAATAGTTAGGAACAGATGGTTTCTGTTTGGTAACCATAGCTAAAACAATGGAGTTTGGACTGCTTAAATGACATCCGTGTTAACTGTTCTGCAAAAGAGTGGGGAAAATGTGTCCATCCAATGAGAAAGGGTTAACACATTTGCAAGAGGTGTCTTCTGCTCTGCTGAGACAGTGATGATGAAAACCGAGTGGATCCCAGTTTCTTTAAGCAGGTCAAAGCAATCAAGAAAAACTGTAATATAGGCCTACAGCAGCAGCATACTGTGAAATATACCACAATGTGAACCACCTAGTCAAAAGTGAATTATTGGCTCTATAGTGCTTTCTTAACTAGATTCAGAGACTTGTGATGATTCTACTTGTGCTTACAATAAGATTATTGTTATCACAACTGTACCACATTGAGGAAAATATGATTTCTTTACTTGACCACTTGGTGGCAGACTTGTGATTTAGGTTTAACCTCAAGGATCCTGCATGCACAAAAACATATATATATATATATATATATCAGCTCATATGAACACCTACTAAGAACTGTAATATTTACAGATATATATTTATCCAGATGGCCATGAAGATGTTGCTTTAACAAGTATATTTAGGAGCACAAACATCCTGCTTCTTTATTAAGCTACACTGCTCTTCACCAACTTTTACTACAGTTTGAGCCAAACGTAGCACAACATGTTTCCATTTGAAGTCCATTGACCATGTTAGGGTTTGGCTCCAGTTGCGGTTTAACGCCTTGCTGGGCTTCGTTTTTATTAGGCCAACCACTCCTAGACTCATATTGACTGATTTGTAGATCAGATATAATGTACTGTGGAGCTGGGAGCTGTGTCATGAGGAGAATTCCTCCTCCATCTTTGATCAACAAGGCATGTCAGTAATTGCACAATCACTCTAAATGCCACAGAACAAACCTTGTCTGATTGCACCGGGATCATTAAAAAAATAAAGACAATAGATTAATTTATCCTCAAAACATGATACTGTGATCCTGTACATGATCTCTGTTGCGGTTGGAATTACATTCACAAATCATGTTAATCCTTGGGCCTTTGTGTCTAATCTAATCTGTGCGTATTGTTTGCCAACAATGTTTTTAGAACCTCTGCTTTTCTCTGAAGAGTTTCGACTCAAAAAGAGAAATCCAACAATTAAAGAAAGAAAATGTACAAGTAGAGAAGCTTGTTGGCTGACAAAGTTTGAAAATAAGAAAATGTATTCTATATCCATAAAACGGTTGACTTAGTATGAATGGGACTTTTTGGAAATAACCTTTTCTTATCATTACAAGGAAAAATACGGTTCAAAGAGTGTTTAACCAAAACAATACACACATAGTGCGTTTCACTATCTTTGTGGGGACTCGTCGTTGACATAATGCATTCCCTAGCCCCTTACCCTAACCTTAACCATCACAACTAAATGCCTAACCTTAACCCTTACCCTCACCCTAACCATAACCTAATTCTAACCCTAATCCTAAAACCAAGTCTTAACCCTCAAACAGCCCTTTAAAGTTGTGGGGTCCAGCATTTTGGCCCCACAAAGCTGTCCGGACCCCACAAGTATACTATATTCCCGTTTTTGGACCCCACATATATATAGTTAAACAAGAACCCACACAGACACACACACACACACACACACACACACACACACACACACACACACACACACACACACACACACACACACACACACACACCCAACCGTGCAAACAACGTTCGCTGAAAACAGGCCTGTTAAATGACACTATAGTATATTATATTAACAGGGTATTGTCATGTCCTGTCTCTCTTTTTTATGTTAAAAACTACCCAATCATTGCAATTGCATTTGTTTTCACAATAAATCACAACACTGAGTCATACAATTAACCGGAAAACATTCAGATTTATTGGTCACATTAGTTGATCATACAATACAATGTAAAATTAATCTGATGTCTTTAAAATATACAGATTTTGTGGCAAACATTTTATTAAGCCATAAACTGGAGCAAATAATACAATTATAATCAAATTAATTGACTTGGCTCTGTAAAGTAATGACAACAGTTTTTTGTTAGTGACTTTAAACTAGATAGATGCTGTTGATATCATTACCCTTAAAGGCTGTCCTTGTATTGTCAATATGATGTGTATTACTAACACACCCAATATATGTGTTTAAAGATATAATATTATATATTTCTTCATTATTGGCGTAATCGTAATGGCGTAATTTTGACCCCTCTAGTTGCTCTAATATCCATCAAAACACGGGAAACACAAAATGATACAGAGTAATTGTAAATCATACAATCTCACAGAATTATACCCAGTCACAGTAAAACAGCGCTTCTCCTGACACACAGCATAATGTTTTCATTACAAGAAATAAACAGTTGACAGTGTCACTTAAACTCTCCATCCAGGCTATACAGTGTGACATTGTGTGTCACAAAAAATGTCATAAACACCTCAATGAAATTTCAGAGAAGATGTCATGAAAAAGTCATAGTATAGTAATGTTTTTGACCTCTCTGTCTGTGGACGTGACAGTTGCTTGGAGTCCCATGTAAACACAGCAGAAACAATACACCACCCTTGTGAGTGTTTCTGTAGTCTGCAGATTAACAAAGAAAGATTGCTTTGTTTACACCTTGTCATTATGGAGATAACCCCTGGCCTCTTCCTTCATGGGATACAAATTACAGTTTTTCTTGATTGCTTTGACCTGCTTAAAGAAACTGGGATCCACTCGGTTTTCATCATCACTGTCTCAGCAGAGCAGAAGACACCTCTTGCAAATGTGTTAACCCTTTCTCATTGGATGGACACATTTTCCCCACGCTTTTGCATAACAGTTAACACGGATGTCATTCAAGCAGTCCAAACTCCATTGTTTTAGCTATGGTTACCAAACAGAAACCATCTGTTCCTAACTATTAGAAACTACCTACATCAGTATGAAATCACTGAAGCACCTGTTTGACACTCCTTCACACAAATCTTCAATTAGCAGTCAGTCTGCAGGGTTAGGCCATGTGGCCCCATCGTCAAGACAGAAGAGATTTCTTATACTCTACAGTAATAGATGTTTATACTTTACTGTAATAGATTTTTAATAATAGCATTGTACTGTAACTGTAATATAATTTTCTTAACTTCTTATACTATAATATATTTTATTTTGGTTTGGTTTACATGTATTTTGTGTAATATTTACAGTATTTCAGTTTTCAGCCACAGTTTCAAAATAAGGATCAATGGAATCAATCAACTTCGCATCAAAGCATTTCTGATTCTGGATCCAATTCTTTGCAAGAAGGCAAATTTGTCAACAAATGTCACTGGCATGAAAGCTACGTACAGTAATAGGCTACAATGACAAGCAATGGTGCACTGATTCACACTGAGTGCTGTATTTTGTATTTTGTTGTCCACTGTGTAATGGTTGATTGGAAGAGCTCATACACTTGTTTGCAAGTTGTGTTGTTTGAAGGCAACATTTGCTTTTGTTCCATATTATAAATGTTTTGGCACGGTTAGAGCCTTTTGCAAACAAAATGTGTCATTTTGACCATGAGTGCCACTGTTTCGGCCTGTGTGTTAACTGTTTTGAAAAATGTGGAGTTTGAGTTGACTGCTGCATCAAAGCAATCAAGAAAAACTGTAACATCAGAAGTTCTTCATAGACTTCGAGGCAGACTTGCACCACGTAGGATATTACGAGAAAACACTGGACCTGAGAGGAGAGGAAGTGAGGTGAAGGAAAGGAAAGGACAGGACAGGAAAGAAAAGAAAGGGAGAGTTGAAAAGGGAGAGGAGAGGAGAGGAAACAAATACAATTAAATATAAAGGAAAGAAAAGAAATGAAACATGAACAATGGTTAAAAAAATGAGTGGAGAGGAAAAGAAAGGAAATGTGAAGGGAAAAGAGAAATGGAAAAGTAAGAAAGGAAAGGAAACAAGAACAATGGAAAGGAAATGTGTGGAGAGGAGAGGAGAGGAAAGTTTAGGAAAGGTAAGGAAAGAGGTAAAGAGAGTAAATGAAGGGAGAAGAAAGAAGAAGAAGGAAATGGAAAGGAAAGGAAATGTAAGAAAGGAATGGAAAGGAAAGGAAAGGAAAGAATGGAAAGGAAAGGAAAGGAAAGGAAAGGAAAGGAGTAGAGAGGGCTTCAGTGGTACCTTGGGATGAGCTTAGTGTACATGTGCAAGTTCAGAACTCAGGGTGTTGCAGCAACTGGGAGAAAACAGGATGGAGGTTTCCAGTTGCAAGGCATAAACATAGTTATCTGATGAGTCCCTAAACTGATAACAATGTCCTGCTCGCTCATCCACTATTAATTTCACACTATTCTACCAGCAAGTCTTTAAAACATGTTTCTTTTATCATCCTTAAAATGGATTTGAATTGTTTCTGTGAACATAGACCTCAGGTAAACAGAGCTTTGTGGGCACTGGAGCACTGCCTAGTATCTGCAGTAGGGAAAACAAAGCCCCTGGAAATTCATGTATGCACTGTCTAGGTAGAACTGGTTAGGTGGCTCTGCCTCTTATTGTGCAAAATCACTTCATGTGGTACAGTCAATTGTCAGATGTGCGACCCAAAAGCCTTTGTTTTGCTTGTTCTTGCATTTCAAAGTAACTGCTCTGCTTGACTAAAGGCATAACAAAGTTAATTGATATATTTTAACCATCAGTAGGCACAGACATTCATATCAAAAAACAAACGAGGATGAGAAAGACAACAGTCGTCTAAGTATCTTCAGATGTCTTTATTTTCTGAATATTGCAGTGATGTGTTGCTATCATATACAAATGAAACATTGATTTTGGTGAACGATGAAAAAAAGCTTCATTCTTAGAACAGGAAATGCCTGGGACTACTACATCTGTTTTAACAAAATTGAAATGAAATGACACAAACTGGAACAATATAAAAGCACTGTCAGGTGGAAAAACAAACTAAAGAACAAATGATGTGTTATTTATTGCCACAAGAGAACACAGATATAAATAATCAAAAAAGTTTGGTAAATGACATTGTAACCAGCCAAGCATTTACCATTGCATATAAATATATAACTACATATAAATAAAAGGAACTTGAGATCATGATTAGACTGTAGTCAGTGAGCCCTTTAACAAATAAGATGATCTTAAGCACGCAATGCTCATCACAACTACCAGAAACCCTATACAACTCATTCTCTCTCCCTTTCATTCTCTATAGATCAACTGTAGGTGAGGAAGACAGTTTTTTTGTTTTTGGTCAGTCAGGCTTTGCTTTTTATTCAGGCCAATTTGCATTTTGCATGTGACAGCAAACAGTTTTGATTTGAGTTGAGAAGCTGTTGGTTACATAAAGCTACATCATTAACAAAGCCAAGCCTAAAATGCAAAGGTGTGTTGTATCAATATTTGCTCATTCGGTGTGTCGACACACACACCTTCCTGATATACATTCAGTTTACAACGGGGGGGGGCAGTAACATGCCAGTAAATCTGTAAATTCCACAACTGTGTAACAGATTGTGACGCTTTTAGATTCATTGCACAGCTTGGGCTTTTCTATATCTCTTGAAAGATCAGCTATTGAAAATGTGCAATGTACCCTGTCAGTTAGTATTCCAGTGCATGCAGGCAACTAAAAAGGTGATAATGGTTCTGATACAAAACCATAGATCAACCAGTAACATGTCAAAACATCTTGGAATGAGTTCTAACTCCTGTTTTATCAGTGAGCAATTCCCAATCGGTGATAACATGGCGTCGAGCATGCAGCAGATAAACACATACTTAAAGGGGAACTCCACCAATTTTACACATCAAGTTCTGTTTATTTGTCACAGAGTCCTACTCAGCCTGTAAAAACAGTTGTATGTCTTCTGTGGCTCTGAAAGGAGCTTTCCTAAGGCTGTGTATAAACCATGCACTCCCTCGTTTACTTGTTCACTACTCCAGTAGTAAATTTAGAATTCAGACACTTGTGAATCATTTTGCGTCTATAAAATGCAATGATTGCTATATGGGATTTATTGCAGAATATAGTGTCCTAGAACACAGCACTTTTTGCTCTATCGTTGGCACGTTTGAGGGCACTAAACGTTGCATAAATTTCACACTCCAAATTTAGACACTATAAAACGACAGAGAATTTAGTGCACTACATAGTAAATGGCTTGGGGTTTTGAATCTGACTCTAACAGGTTTGTTTTTTATGGAAGTGACATACTAAATCGCCAGAAGGCCCCTTTAAGGACTGTAGCATAAAAGTCCTGATGGAAAGAAGAGAGTCTAGTATTTTGTAGTGAGACGGGTACTATGTTCTACCCATGTATAACCCTATCATGCAAAACCCAGAGGTGGTATGCACTCACGCAAGGACATACGGTGAGAAAGACAAAAACAAATAGGACAATCAACATTTCACAAGACATTTCAAAGCGAGGGAGTGAAAGTAATGCAGAGTTGTGTGTCTAATACCATGGGGTAATGCCAGAGGGCTTGGGATGTAAAGAAGATAGTAAGGCTCTGATTTCCAGATCATTTCATTAAGATCTTCATATTTTCAGTCGATTATCTGAGGTGCTAATCCACCCAGTTGCTGCCTCTTTTTCCTCCATATTCTCTCCATCTTTTAGTTCATGAGTGCCATGGTGCTCCCAGGCTGCCCGCCAAAGATCTTAGAGAAAAACTCCAGTGCGAGGCGCACGTGGATGGGCACAAAGACATACGAGGTGTAGATCACCATGGCGACGGCGGAGAAGAGGATGGAGTTGAAGATGGACTTTTCCCAGGGCTCCAGGACATAGATGCCAGTGATGAGCAGGTACTGGTAGTACAGCCAGGACAGGTACTCCCTTAAGTTCTTGAAGTTCATCTTTCAAGCTGGACGGAAGGAAAATGGAGGTGGAGTGTTGTGAGATTCAAGCTGTAAGAAAGAGAGATGGTTTGAAGGGGGGGGGGAGGAAGAAGAACATGCTCATGAGCACACAGTCCTGCATTCATAATGTTACTTTAGTAGAAGTACAGAAATATTAAATACTAAAAATCTAAGAATTCATAAGGTAGAATAATGGCCCCTGTCAGTATTTTATAATATTGGATTATCATTAGAAATTACTGTGTGAGCAGCATTTTATGTTGCTAGGAGTAAAGCTACTTTATATACTGTCAGGTAGTTTAATCTATAATGATACATCATACTTTATGAGCTGATTATATATTTTGTAAATCCTTAATCCTCAAAGTTGTCAAACGAATGCAGTGAAGTAAAAAGTCCAATATTTTCCTCTAAAATGTTGTGGAGCTGAAGTAAAAAGTAACATTACATGGTAATACTCTCAACTCTCGTACAGTATACTTGAGTAAATCTACTTAGTTACTTTCCATCATGATTTACTTCTTACATACAACCTGTATTTTAGTCGGTCAATTTAATGAGGGAACACCCTGAACAAGAGGAATTTAGTTTTTGGAAAAAAATATCAACTACCACTATAATTTTTCAATCATGAATACTAATACTCAGATTAAGATATGTTCTGCCCGGTGTTAACATTATCTTGGACAACTGTGTAACCAAGATGAAAAATAGTCTTTGGGGCTGTGGGTTTATTAATAACCAGGTGTAAAAGGGAATTAGATGCACACCCAGCCCCCCCTCCCCAAACCCACAGCAGAGCCCTGAGGGGGAAATCAAGCAGGCCTCATGGGGTCTTCTAGGATTCATTTGTGTGGGTAGAGAAACACCAATGAAATTAAACCCAGGAGTCCCAATATCTTCACTTATTTTCCTGGCACACATACACATCTTACTACACACCTGGGGCACTTACAAAGAGCTACGTTTATGTTATGCAAGAAGGGAAATGAGAAGAGTTTTCTACATGCACAGGCCAAAACATGCACTTTAACAAACTCGCTTGTTCTAAAGCGTTGTTTGCAGGAATTATGGTGTTTGTAATTAGTGTACAGTATAAGTTTTCTAAATACGCCTTATTTGACTAAAAACTATATGTTTATATGACATGTGCTGTCAGATGACGTACTATGCTGTGCGATTAAGTCCGTCCCCCACTGTATGAAGTACTGGGTGCTATTAGAATGTCTTTAGTCATACTCTGCAGAGTGAACTCAGGTGGGGTTTTTTGTCTTGTTTTAAATAAAGGTCCTTAATTATATCACCATCTTGGTCACCTTGAATAATTTATTAATTAAGTAAGTCGTACACAGCGAAATCCACAACACTTTGCATTACATAATAGCTGCGGGCATTAACAGATCCTGCCACACAGGTCAACAGGTGCACTGTAAGAGTCTCCTTAAGAAAATCAATTAGAAACAAGAAAATAAAGTGGATCACATTACTGCAGTTCTTTACACTGGCATCCTGTCCCTCAAATAATTGATTTTAATAATAAATACTACTGTTAGTTTATAAAATCACTGAATGGTTCAGGGCCAAAATACAGTTCTGATCTTGATGATTATTGTATTTTAGCTGTTTTTTTATGGTATTATCTCTTTAATTAATGTTTTTAATTGATTTAATTGCTTTTTAATGTTTTATGTAAAGCACTTTGAATTGCCTTGTTGCTGAAATTTGCTAAATAAATAAAGTTACCTTGCCTTGCAGGTGTAGCCTACTGACCTGGAAAAAACAGGATAGGTCCTTTTTTTAATAGCTACAGTCTACTCTGCAGGATGTAACCAAATACAATTCCTTGACATAAATACTACAGCAGGACTGTTGTACTGAAGTTACATTTAGATGGTGATCAGTATCTTTTAACCTGAATTTGGATGGTACCTTTACTCAAATGCCTTAATAGGCTACCTCAATTCAAAAGTTTGGCCCACAAAACTGCAAAAGAAAGTTAAACTCCCTGCAAAGATGGTATAAATGTATAATGAATAATGATCTGCACATAGCAATGATACATTCCATCACTCCTCAGTTTAATAGAAAGAATATTATAGAGGGGATATATCAGCTCTTGAGCGCTCACTGTAGCCTGTATTGTGTAGGCTATAACCAAATCCATATGCTGAGACTCACCTTAGCAGCGGACGTGAGATCCCCTGGAGATCTACTACTGATGGAGATAATTACAGGACGAGCTACAGACAACAGCCCGCTGCTCCACTGCTTTGTGTGAACAAAAAGCTGCCTCGCCAGTTTGCCACTGGCCTATATGTAGGTCATAGACTATGAAAATGACACCACACCCACTACTAGTGCTTACACTCACCTGTAGGTGGTGACTGAGGGGTGTGTGTGTGTGTGTGTGTGTGTGTGTGTGTGTGTGTGTGTGTGTGTGTGTGTTAAAGAGAAAAACATTTGAGGCTCAGGAGGAGTCGGTGTTTGGTTGCAGCTCTAATCCAGCCATGTAAAGTCTTTGTGCAGCAGCTCTAAACTTTCTTCAGTCCGTGACGCATCTGTCCCACCATGCTGCAGCCCGACGCTGCGTCGCAGTAGCACCGGGCAGCAGGTTGGATAACAAACCGTGTCAGCAGGGCATCACACTGGTATGCACGGTTACCACAGCGTATAGGGATGTTGTAGTTCATGCAAGTTATCATATGGACACTAAATATTGAACAAATATAAAATCTTACACTGAACGTAAAAATAATTCCGACAGCTTAATATTCAGCTGCAGTCTTTGCACAGTTCAGTTGTCTGTCCTGCTTCTCTTAAGCTTTATTTACTGTACGACTAAATAAGAAAAGTTAACGAGCTATACATATTTTTATCATTTTCATGATAAGAATATTTTTTGCAGTGTCTCTATAATACTATCTATAATAACATTTATAGGACCAGAGTGTCATTCTGAAAACTAATTAGCACTTTCAAAAAGAAATGCAAATAATATCTTGGATCAGACATTAGTCTCTGCTCTTTTGTCCTCATACATTTAGCATACATGTGTTTCCACATTTTGGTGGTAGAAATATGATTATGTATAATAATTATGAATGATAATGCTACATTAAATACAAGAACTCAGAAACCGAGAACTGACTGAGGTATGTGACTGGTCAGGTGTGAATCCAGAAACGTTTTATGCACAACTCTTAACGTGTCTTAGAAAACCACTAAAAGCTTAATATGCATACTCTGATACAAAATATATAAACCTTTTCTCTATTCTCTTCAAAGTCCCTGCCTAAACAAAGGATGTGAAAAACCTGAATCTTTAAACGCACAACTCAAACAACCCAAAAAATATTAAATAAAAATAAAATTCAAGCAAGCTGAGAAGTTGTCCCTTTTGCTTTAGGGCAATTACAGTAGACACACAGTTAAGAAAATGTTATCTCGTATCTGCGCAATGTTTGCTGACCTGCTCAATTCTTGCATTTGACACTATTCATTAATGATGTGTAAACACGGGCAGCGCCGCCGCGGCGCACTGGTTACGCATGTATACACTGTGATTTTGTCAGCGTCACAAGGATGAGGACTGGTTTAAAATCCCAGACACATTGCCTGATTAACATTTTCCCGTTGTAGAGATTTAACACCTCTTTGTAGTATAAATATCGAATGTTTTTGCATAAACAGTCCTGACCTGCTTCGCTAAAAGTAGTTTGGAAATCAGTATTCAAATCAGAATGTCAGCCTTCTTAATAGCTCAGGTACTGTTGGGAACCGAAGCTCCATCAACATGCCATTGGTCTTCTTATACCGAGAGAAAGTCGGTCTGTAATGGTAGGAATTAGGTAAGGGGGCTAGAGGCAAAGCAAATGGGTCAGAAGAGCTCAGTTTGTGCACATGATGCAAAGATGGTGAGAAAATCAGATCAACAGGATGGTGATCAGAAAAAAAAAAGCAGAAACCGTACTCTCGTTGTTGTTGTTGCCCAAACCCACACACACCTAAACACTCAAGAGGGGATTCACCTCATTGACTTTCTTTTACCGTTCCACCAGCTCAGGTTTGTGAAAAACAAGACCAGGACGCCTCCTCCCTCTTCAAGTTAGAACGCGAGACATGTCACACAGACATGTGATACACACATTCCTCTGGGGGGTCTTAGATTACATAAAGCCTCATATCAGTAGGTCTGCACAGCCATGCAACAAACCTGGTGATAAAAAAAAACTTAAGTTAAATTATGGTTTGAATTTAATGCTCAAGGATGTGTGTGTGCACCTTTCATGGTTTTACATTCCTAAAATCATCAGGGATCATCCAAAGCGTTTGCTCCTAAAATGTATACGAACTCTGCCCTTTTAAGCCATTTCAAACTACTCAGGGGTTTTTAAGGCAACTGCTTTACACTTCCTCTTTTTCATAAAGTTGCTTAAAATGTCCATGACAGTGTACTGAGTCCTGGCATTTGTTCCATTATAACAGGCTATATACAAGTACATATTAGAATCAAGATATACAGAAAAAAAATAAATTCATAGTGAATTCAATTACTTACCACTCTTTGGCTGAAAAGGTGGTGCAGCTAGGTGAGTATTTACATAATGCCCATGGTAGGCAAATAATGCCATTAACAGGCTTGGCCGGGCTTACTACAAGTGTGGCAATTTGAATGCGTTACATCTGTTTTGTTAGTGGCCCAAAGCTCCCTCTGGTGGATATGTACATAAAAGTACTATTTTCATGCACAAAATAAAGGGTAACACTTTCCTTGAGGGTATCTACATAAGAGTGACATGACACTGTCATGAACACATGAACCCTCACCCTAACCATAACGTGTCATGACAAAAACTGAATGGCACTTACTAAAAGAAGCGTTATATCATAAACGTTTATGACTTGTTTATAATGTTTATGACACGTTCGTATGACACGTTATGTAGATACCTTCAAGTAAAGTGTAACCAAATATATACTCAAAGCAGACAGTATGCATTGTTTTTTGAGTGTGCTGTTGATGCACACTACTCTCCCTCAGTACAAATGTTTGGTCTGATGCTCACAGTTGGCAAAAGAAATAGCAGAGTGAACTAAGGACCTTTTGTTTTAAATAAAGGTCCTTAATTATATCACCAAACTGCAAAAAAAGAAGATAAAAACAAAACAAAAACAAGTATTAAATCTTTAGAAAAAAATACTTTTGTGAAGTTTAATTGGCAGTAGCTTTCCAAAGTGGCAGTTGTATTGCCATCTGAGTACTTACTGTATATAATTAGTATGTAGTATGGATTTGGGACCAAGCTAATGTCTTTTAATCCCCGAGCAGAAAACATCTAGGAAAAGTATAGGACAATTATTTATTTTGATATAGTGAAATAGATGCACTTCATTTTCACATGACTCCAAAATGTTACATGCCAAATGGAGAAAAGAGTACTTTAGAACCATATTTATTATTACATAACAGTCCAATGAACTGTGGATTGTTTCTGTGTGAAACATTATTTGTTGGTAATGGTTCAATCAGTCCTCAATCTGCTGTCAGTTCAGCTCTGTGTGTAACTGTGTCATCAGCGGACCTGTATTTGACAGATCAGCTGTCAGTGTCACACAGGCAGGGTGCCGACCGGCTAGTCCGTCATCATCTCGGCCCCCTCTTCTCCTGTTGCATCCGTTAGGCTGAGCTCCTCCAGCATCTCCATCAGGGACACACGTGGTGCTCCGTCATCATCAGTGTCGCTCTCCACTGGAATCTTTGACGCATCTGAAATTCAAAAATCAACCTCTATTCATCAACTGTCCATCCAACACATCATCTATAATAAATTTGCATTAGATCTGTTGATCGCTTAAGCAGCCATTGACAGCAAAATGAGCCGCATCCCAACTACTCAAGCTGCAACAATGGAAACAAACAGAAGGGCTGAAGTGTCTGAGGATACTGGTGCAGTGAAAAGTCTGCAGCGTCCAGCTGCTCACCTCTGTAGATGTTAACATTCTTCCTCAGAGCCTCATCCTCCTCCAAGTCCTCCAGGAAGTCCTGGTATTGTCTGAAGACAGAAAAGCAAGTTAAAAGGAAAACCTATGTGGTGCCACATTACAGGGAAAATATTTACAGGATACTTGGCACATTTTCAAACTATTCACTAAATATGAAAAAAAAACAATGTCATGTATTTAGTCATCATTTCAGGTATCAAGTGTTTACTCTTATTTTATGTGTGGGGGACATTTGTGCCAAAAAACAAACTTTAAGCAATTCCTCATAGGCTCAAAATGGACTTGAGGATAAAACATTTGTTTATTCAGGGAGTTCTTTTCTAAGGCCAAGGTGTTAAATGGTTAAAAGGATTAGGTTAAGTTAAATGTATTCACCTTATTTTTTGTAAGAATATTTTACGAGAACTTTTCCAAGCACTCTCGCCTTTAAGGACTGGGGTTAAGTCTGGGGATATTCTACATTTTTCTTATTGTCAGCGTGTCCCGTGAAAAGACCAAAACCACCATGAATTGATCTGACTAAAATGTATTATCTGTGTCGCCATCCTTTGTGCCATAGATCTCCATTGTTGCCAAAAAACTATTAAAACTGTAAATGAGCCACACTGTGAAATGCCATGTGGACCATGCACACTGTAATTTGAATTGAGCCAATCCAACAAACACCGTTCTGTTGCTGTAAATACTCACTAGAGCACTAAATATGCATTACTCTAAGCCTGGAAATAGTCCCCAATGAATGCAGTATTTTTTCCAGTTCGAGTAATGTTTGCTAAAAACTACTGTGCCCAGCTGTTTTAGTAAATTATTTTGTCTTTTTCATGTTTTTAATAAAGAATAGCACTAGTCTTGTCCTCTAAAGATGACAGTTAAACATGAGAGTTGAATAACATTTCAAATTCTTGAAGCTTTAATTCATTCACTTCAAGAGAATCCAGAAACTCCACATTACTCTCCTACCTCTCATCATCTGTGTCCATGCCTTCTCGCTCTCTCTCCATCTCCTGCAGTTTCCAGTTCCTGCGCTTTGCCCTCCTGCTGCGGTCATAGCTCTTCTTGATCAGCACCTTAGAGGGTCCACATTGAGGTTGTACAATTAAAACACCACCGCAGATTGTCTACATAACTTTTCTCTATGTGATGCTATGCCTGAATGTAGGGATGATGTGATCACATCCACAGTCAGTATTTTCTGTTGCCACTAGAGGACAGTGTTAATCAAGTCGACAATAGCTACTTAAAGGGATCATGGAAGCCCAGGTTAATTCACTGAGGAGTTGAGTCTTACCACATCAGGAACGTGGTGAGGGTTCATCTTATTCAGGTACTCGTCATTGACGTTGGAATTGGCAAAGTCAAATCTGTAGTGTGAGAAGTAAATGTGCCATGAAGTGTCAAGTGTGCAGTCTGCAATCAGTCTTTACTGCCAACCTGACGACCAGCCTCTCAACTTCCCGTCAATCCCTCGTACTCACCCTAGCACCAGGTCTCCGATGTTGAGCAGGTGGCCCAGGAATGTACGGCAGTGATACTGCTGACTGGTGTTCATCTCTGATGTTTTCTGGACCCACACCTCAGCCAGGGTGTGCTGTGACACACACACACACACAAAATTTTTCCTCCGTTGCATCAATACGGATGCAATATTCAGAGTAAAGAGAGCGTACAGTGTCCCTACAAACCTCATCCCCTGCGCCTTCGAAAACCAACACTCCTGTGTGTTTCCCATTGTTTTGGGATAATGCAATGCTTCGCTATTGATTTTGCTTCCGAGAGAAAAGCAACGTTCCCTCATAATGCAATCTGCTCTGCAACAACACACACAGACACACCCTCACCTTATTGGACCTCATGCCGGCTCCAGCTCCCAGCTTCTGGTTTCTGATGATGTCAGTGTCCATAACGATGAACTCCTCCAGTTGCCGTGGGTTACAGAGACTATTGAAGGGGTAACGCCAATATGTGCTCCCATCCACTTCAGCAACTAGTGAGTTAAAGAGATTATTTAGGTATTTAGTACTGACAGTTGTACTGTGATAAGACAAGTCATTAGAGCAGAAAGCCCAAAACGTGAGCACAAATTATAGAGTACCTTCTCATTTTTACTTGACAGGTTAAAGAACCTGAGAAATGAGATAAATCATGACAGCATTTCAAGAAATGAGTCACTCTTCATAGATTTGATTGTTTTTCAGACTCCAACATATTCTAAGTTCCTTTCTTTAAAAGCCACATGGGTGCAAAAGCAAGATTTATCTGTCAGTGTTTTTCTATCTGTAATAATCCAGACAGTGTTTTTCTGTGTATATTTCAAGTAAACTGAAGCAGACAAACGGCAACACAACTAGTTTTAATACTAAGTTAATTGCCTACTGCAGCCAAAATGTGCTGAACAGAGCTTTGCCTTGAGGCTGTTTCAGCTACTCAGCCGGCTCAAAAACTTTCTGCAACAAAAATAGCCTGCTCTTTGAAGAGTAATTAAAAACGTGTGGGACGCTTACAGAATGTCAGAATTCTGTTGAGGAGCGCCTCTGCCTCTCACATAATACAGCACGTGATTACACCAGATACAGAGGAAACACATCATCGCCATTTGTCAGCATTTATGTATCGATTATAAATCCCTCCAAATGAGCTGACTTAGTTATAACAGCATGTAGAAAAAATGTTTTCTTTTCTTTTTGTGAGCGTGTCTCGTGCTGTGCCGTGACGGCGAGCATAGGGAAGCTGTTGAGTTAGACGACTGTGATGAACATGTGGTCAGCAGACTGGAGTCAGCTTAGTGCAGCACTGAAGGGTTTCACTCAAGCAATGACTCAGTTATATCACCATGGTAACAAAAGGACACGGCTTATGATGTTTCTTGTATTACACGCAAACGAAATTAACACTGTCCGGCGCAAAATGAACCTAGGGGTTAATAACGTGTACCGAGTCGAACGTTCTCTGGGATCTGTTTTCATGCTAATCGAATGTGTCTCTAGCTTGAAACAAGCTACCGCAAACTGGGGGTTAGCTGCTAGCGCTAGCTTTCGGGGCACAGGGTAAATCACTATTTGATACCACTAACAAGGCTCGAAATAGCACCACACTTAAACAGTAGCATAATGAGGGTCCCTACATGCAAACCAAAGCATTGAGAACTTTGTAAGTGTACGGACAGTTTATTACAAAGATAGACTATAAAGACAGTAGCGTTAATGTTTACATGCGGCCGCCATCTTGGATAACAGTCATGAGCAGTCGAATCACGAACGCTGTGTTTGAGCTATGTTACTGGTTACTGGTTGCACGGCGTTCGTCTGCTCATGACTGTTATCCAAGATGGCGATAAGTGTGGTGCTATTTCAAGCCTTGTTAGTGGTATCAAATAGTGATTTACCCTGTGCCCCAAAAGCTAGCGCTAGCAGCTAACCCCCGGTTTGTGGTAGGTTGTTTCAAGCGAGAGACACATTCGATTATCATGAAAACAGATCCCAGAGAACGTTTGACTCGGTACACGTTATTAACCCCTAGGTTCATAATTTAAGATTAATAATATTAAATCAGCAGCACCACGGACGAAAACTAAATAAAAACTAAATAAAAAGTCAGATATGATGATGAAGACTGTGACGAAATATAACAGACACTTTAGTCAACAAATAAAAATGAGACGAAAATGTTAGGGAGGGACGAATGGAGAAGAGAGCCAATCGGAACCACTCTTTTTTGTGGGACAAGTTGGGAAGAAATCCAATCAGAGTGAATCTTTGGGGGTAGGTTGATTTATGCGGAAGCAGCAGAGCCATTTTTAAAGGCTTGCGGCAAATGCAGTGTAACAGCTAAACAAGCGCAGCAGTTACACAGGAGGGCGAGTTTGCAGAACTTTGCACAGTTTCGAGGACGTTTTCCTATGGTTAAGTTGTTTTACGTATACTTAGTTGCACAGTCTTAGTTACACAGCTTTGGCTGATTTCCAGTTGACTTCGTTCGTTAGCAACACGCTAACGTTTTGCAGTGCACACCCGGTCCGAGGTGGCAATGACATGTCTCATGAACAACGAGATGTCAGGCTAGATTCTGGACGAACCGTTAAATCTGTCTGTATTGCATATTCAAACCTTAATAACATTCCATAACAGACTGATGGTCCTTAATATTAAAAATTCTGGAGAAACATTTAGTCAACTAAGTCCACTGTAGATTTAGTCGACTAAAATCTGCTAATATTTGCTCTACTAAAACTAGACTAAGACTAAAAGACTTAAGACTAGACTAAGACTCTTATGATATTTAGTCGACTAAAACTAGACTAAAAGATTTCAGATGACTTAAATAAGACTGAAACTAAATGGTGCGTTATTCAAAAGACTAAATCAGAATTTGCTGTCAAAATTAACACTGGCGCCGGAATTGTCCTTTAATCTCACCTGCGCAATCTTTTATTATTATATAGGTTATTGTTGTCTGGATTTTATTGTGCAAAATAAAAAAAATTCAAATTCAAAAAGCATTGGAAACCTCAGACGTGGTCTATATATAGAGCTCACATTACTGAATTGATGAGCAATGATTCAAACTTCAACTCAGCTGACAACAACCAGACAAAAGAGCAGCTATGTTTAAGTATACAGTATGTTCAAGTAAATTGTAGTTAAATTGGACTGTACGGATGAAAAAAGAAAAAAAAAGAATTCACGTATCCATTCTTTTCCCCACAATGGAGATATAGATATATATATATATTTTTTTTTAACCAATGATTCACCTAAACCACCGACGGCGACTACATCATAACCGTTTCCAGCAAAAGAGACCAAAAGCAGACAATGCAGAAATTCCATGTTAACTACTTCTTTACAAAGTAGTCAGACTGACTGACTGACATGTGATGTGCACTCTTTTTAGAAAACAAATTTTTTTTTAGAAATATCTCGTGTTATATTGTCTCCAGAAGTGGATTATTCAACTTTTGTTTTTGTTAAAGAAGGAAAAGAAAATCGCAACACTCAATAATATCGAATCGCAATACTTCTAGAATCACAATAATTGAAAATCGTTATACAAATTGAAAGCCATGTATCGTGAAAAAAATTGAATAGTGGCTGGGTTAGCTCAGTTGGTAGAGCAGGCACACACATATCGAGGTTTGCTCCTTGACGCAGCGGCCGTGGGTTCGACACCGAACCTGCGGCCCTTTGCTGCATGTCGTTCCCCCTCTCTCTCCCCTTTCATGTCTTCATCTGTCCTGTGGAAGTAAAGGCCTAAAAATGCCCAAAAGATCATCTTTAAAAACTAGGGAGAAAAGCATATCGTCCCAGCCCTACTGGACTGTGGTGTCAGTTGGACCTGTTAAGAAGAAGTAGAAATACTCACTCTGCAGGGTGTTGGGATCGATGAGGTGGATGGTGCTGGTGACACGGACGCACACACACACTTGACCCATGTTCCCCAAACTCTGCGCCAGCCGTGGGGAAAGGCACACTACGTTGTCCTGGCAACCAGACAAAACCAGACAACCCGGGCTCAAAATCCTTAGAATAGCTTTTAATTCCATAATATCAATGCATTGGGAACACTGCACATTCAATTCCAAATCAAAGCATGACCAAAATTGATCAAGTTTGTGTTATACCTTTACAGAAAGTGAAGAAAAAGGAATATTAGGCTATTATATAATATATATAATATTAGGAATATTTTTCTTTACAAACTCAAACATTTACTGTATGAACTGAAAAATGTCTCAAGGGTTGGCTTTACTTTGAATCACTGCGCTAATATTTAGTTGCATAACCATTATTTCTGAGAACTGCTCCACATCTGTGTTGCATGGAGTCGACCAACTTCTGGCACCGGTGAACAGGTATTCCAGCCCAGGACCATTGAACTACATTCCACAATTCCTCTGCATTACTGGGTTTTGCCTCAGAAACAGCATTTTTGATGTCACCCCACAGGTTTTCTATGGGATTGAGGTCTGGGGATTGGGCTGGCTGCTCCATAACATCAATCTTGTTCATCTGGAACCAAGACTTTGCTCGCTTACTGGTGTGTTTTGGGTCATTGTCTTGTTGAAAGACCCATTTCAAAGGCATTTCCTCTTCAGCATAAGGCAACATGACCTCTTCAAGTATTTTGATGTACTGAAACTGATCCATGATCCACCGTGCTTTACTGTCTTCACAGTGTACTGTGGCTTGAATTCAGTGCATGGGGGTCGTCGGACAAACTGTCTGCGGCCCCTAGACCCAAAAAGAACAATTTTGCTCTCATCAGTCCACAGAATGTTCCCGCATTTCTCCTTTGGCCAGTCAATGTGTCCTTTGGCAAATTTCAACCTATTCAGTACATTCTTTTTTTCAGCAATGGGACTTTGCGGGGGCTTCTAGCTGATAGCTTTGCTTCACATAGCCTTCTTCTGATCGTAACAGTACTCACAGGTAACTTTAAGTCTTCTTTGATTTTCCTGGAGCTGGTCATTGGTTGAGCCTTTGCCATTTTGGCTATTCTTCGATCCATTCGAATGGTAGTTGACCCTTTTTTCCCACGTCGTTCAGGCTTTGGATGCCATTTCAAGGCATTTGAAATCATTTTGGCTGAGCAGCCTATAGTTTTCTGCACTTCTTTATATGTTTTCCCCTCTCCAATCAACTTTTTAATCTTATGGCGTTTTTGCTGCTTGACTCATCGAAGCGAGTCAAGCAGGTACCATGTAATGGAACAGCGCCTAAAGTCCGCTGTTCCTCAGAGCAATGTTTGGAACGACCCATTTTGCTGAGTATTTCAGTGTGAAATGCACTATAACCAGTATGCACAACATTTGTTTCCTTCCTTCCTTAAAGCTACATTGTGTAAGAATTACTCCCATCTAGCGTTGAGATCATATATCGCAATCAACTTTCTCTCGCCACGCAGTATTGCAGCTACAGTAGACTTCACGCTTCAAAAAGCGAAGGTGTACAGAAGGCCGTCTATCAGCTGTCGTTGTTGGAGTTCATGCGTTCTCTTAATACATCCATGAGTTCATGTCGGAGAGTGGCGTGGACGTGCGCTTCACACCACGAGCGGGCACGCGCGCCACCCGACAGAAAGGAGAGAGAAAGAAAAGGAGACTGCAGCGGTCCGGAGGATAATTAACTAGTTGGGATTTGGTGTGTGAATCCAAAGCAGCTCCAATGTTTACTCTTTTTTTTCTGATGATTCTCTTGCTCTTTTCAATGTCCGTTTTCTTTTTCTGGGTGAAGAAGAAGACTCCTGTTCCGGAAATTTGGATTTTTAATACTTGTGGTCCTCCATGTTTCCTTCTTCAAAGTTGCCGGGGCCGGGAAGCGACGATACCCATTAGCAGCAGCTGTGAGTCGAAAACGCGAAAGGCGGAGCAGTATAGCCTGTATGTCCCTTACTGGCTAACGTATTTCAAGATGGCGCCTCATTATGGAGCGTCTACCCCAGTTCATGCAAGCGCAAATATAAAATTCCAAGCTAATAGCAATACTTGAAATTGATGGTGGTGGTCAATATTCATGAAAAAGGACAAGTTTGTGAAGGGCAATACAGATTTTGATAATGAACAACTACAAACGTTACACACTGGGGCTTATGGGCCATCATTGACACCCGTTTCTTCACAGAATCAATCACCTCACTAATTGAACACAACACTGCTGTTATTTTGAACATGCCCCTTTCAATTACAGATTCAATTACACAGAATGAGCAGCATGCATGTCATGACTGTTGGGTCTGTTGGTTTTCTATGACTCTACAACCCTTAGTAGTAAATTATTTGCCATGTAGAAATATCACTTCTACCAAAAAAAAATGATTTATGAGGTTAGTGATGTTGGACTGCTATTATTTGGAACACAACTGTAACATGAAAGATTCTTGGCCAGCCTCAAGTTTTCATCTGCATATAAACAGATCCCAAGACAGCTTTCCGACACAACATTTTACTAAACTAAAAACGTGATGCCCCAGAGATGATGTGTAAAGAAATATATAAATATATAACATGGGTGTGTCTCCAACAGTGGATTAATTGAGTGAAACAAAATCAAACTTAAATTAAAAACAAATCACAGAGCTGTATACCTTGCAGACAGGTACGATCTCCATAGAGTAGGTGCTCTTATAGTTGTACGTGTTTGAATGGATGTCATGAGAGATGAGGCGCTGGGATGTCTTTGACCTTTAAAATAGAAAAAGATTTCATGTTCTTCATCATCATCATCATCATCATCATCAGACGTCATTCAGAGAACCAGCAGAGTTCACATTGTCACAATTGGACAAATCATAATAAAAGGGACTGAATGCAAAAAAGACAATGATCACACATGTCATGACAACATCTAGGTGACTGATTATGAAACGCTTGAGGGTTTTTGTAAATTATAAACATACACAGTGATAGAAGCACACTGGTAAAAAAACAATAATGAATACTGTTTGTTAACAGAGCTGTATTCTTTGTTCATGCATTTCTTTCATTAGGACATTTTATACTTAAAACCACATTTTGCTAAACGCCTACTAGAAAATTATTTTCTGTGACAATGCCATATTTGCTCATAAATGTCTGGACTGTTGGATGAAGACTGAAAGTAGGCAGTCATAATCAGTTTAAATCCTCTTGTGACTGGCATTTAAATAAAAGGGGGAATGTTGTTGTTTTAATACTGAGCCTCATGCGGATGTTGTTTTCATAGTCACAGACCGAGGCGTTGCTCACCTGCAGGGCACGGTGCACTGGAGGAAGTCGACCATCTTCTGAGCGTGCTGCTTGGAGCCGTAGTAGAAATCAATCCCATCTGAGAGAGGAGAGAAATACCATCAAACACCACCACCCATAAATATATCACAGGCGTGCTTTACGGGTCAACACCATGCATTGCAATACAACACACACATGAGAGCAGATGAAGATGGGAGAAAATATGGCAGCCACATGTTGTAGCATTCATAAAGCTTTTTAAGTCCTGCCGAGATATGGAGATGATTTAAATTACACCAACAGACAAAACTCCACTTCACCGTCCAAGAGCACAGAGAGCTGCTGCTGAGCTGCACAGCATTTGTGCCTGTGTGTGTGTGTGTGTGTGTGTGTGTGTGTGTGTGTGCGATGTAGCAGTTAGCATCTCTACATAGGGTGTGAATCAAGCTTGCATTGCAGGAATCCGGTATGCCATGCCTGCTCTGATTACAGCACACTGATTAGATGCACAACGCATGCCCTCCTCTGAGGCCCGCACGAGGACAGCCGTGTGGACTGATTGGGGCCAGTGACATGCATGCATGGCTTGCTGTCTGGTACGAGGTAATTAACACTCGACACATCATTATGTTCTGCTCGGTTCTAATCCACATTAGTTACGCCAGTGACAAATCAGACAAGGTCCCCACTTTTCAGTGTAATTGGGTTAGAGGCGCTAAGGAATATAGCAGGCCCCTCTCTTTTAAAGATTTGTATACTATCAAACATGCAAAAATGAAATATATGAATTCATATGCCATTGACCTACCATTGATTTCTTTGATGTTGAGGGCATTCTGGTGGAGTTTGTGCTTGAGAATCAGCTGCTCTAGATAGTAGAATGTCTTTTTATGAACGGTCTGTAAAAATAAACACATTTTTCAGCATCATCATACAGAGATCTATTCAGCCTCGTGGCCCAATTATTTGAACCTTGGCATCTGCCACAAACCTGTCGCCACTTTTCCCCTTTTAAAAACAAAACATGATATATATATATAAAAAGTGTAGTTGGGAAGACACACTCTGGGGTCAAAACACTGCTGGGAAACAAGTGAGAACAAGTAGACCGTTCATGATTTTGTATGCTGCCAATTCCTAACGTCCTGTATAGTTGCTTCACGGTAAAAGCTTTTCAGTGAAGAGAAGTGAGTTTATTGCGAAGTAGCTGCAGAAGGCGTCAAGTCCACCAAGGGTATCTTAGCTTAGTTAAGTGGTAACAGAGGCTGAAGCTTGTTCCTGAGTAATCATCTCATAAATCTATGGTCTTTATAGCACTGAAGCTAAGCCTGGTTTACTTCCACACATCAGTCATAAAAGGAAAAAGTGCAACCCTAGGATTAAGTGTTGTTTATCTTGCCATATACCTAGAGCTCTAGGTTCGTTTTACATAAAAAACCCACAGACACAGCTTCAGAAGCCTTTAACATGCAATTGCAAAATTAACACAAAATAACAGGATTGTGAAAAGAGAGAGTAAACTGGAATACTTCAAATGGAAAAATGAGAGGAACCAAAATAAACAAATTCTAATGGGAGTGAGATACAGGGTCAAGATTAAGGGCTGCAGAGGCAAACATGCAATTGCCCAACATTCCTGTGAATGTGTGTGTATACAGCCTTTGTAGCCATTCACTATCAATTTACTTTTTCATTATTATTATTTTACTAAGCATATAGCATGCATGCATGCATGCAAAGTGTAAAAGGTTGACAATGTAAGTAGAGTTCAAGTACAATAAAACAGTAGATAACCATTCTGAGAAAACCTATTTATTCATTTATAGGGTATGTCATTAAACCACAGACTCCTACCTTCTGCCTAACTTGAACCACGGCCTTCCAGAAGTCCTTAGCTTCCACACGGTGGCAGTCGTCGCACATCTGGTACTGGATGACAAACTCGACCACAAACACCTGCTGTAGGATAGCGCCATTCATCACCTGAAGAGGCAAAGACAGCAACAAGTTACACCATGTGCATTGACTGCATGGCAAACAGTGACAAAAACTCTCTCTGTCATTCACTTCGGGAAAAAGAACCCCGACATGTTTCCATGTTGCCATTTCTCAGCCATTTAGATACATCTGACCAGTGGGATCTGGAGACAGAATTATACAGACTCTCCAACAGCACAAACAAAAGAGTTGGCCCTAAAAAGCACAGGACTCAGGTTCTCACTAAAGGTCAACAAGATGAGATGACAGCCACTGGCAAAAACTTAACTCTCTCAAACACGCGTGTTTGTTACACCATGACACCCAGGTAACCTTTAGATGAAAAACACGTTGCCCATCTGAGGTCAGTTTTCCTCCGTTAGTTGGAATTTTAGGGTTGCAAAGTTCTGGGAATTTTCAAAGTTGGAAACTTTCCATGGGAATTAACGGAAATAAACGGGAATTAATGGGAATAAACTGAATATTTTTAATATTGCTTGTTATAATACTTATATTCTATAACAGGGAACTTAAATGTAGTTGAATAAAAAAAAAAAAAAACATCTTTCAGCATAATCTTGGTTAAAACAACCTGATTTGATGCACTTTCAGTTGAATGTCCTCCCTATATTCGTTCCCATGAAAGTTTCCAAATTAGAATGTTTCCAAAATTCCCCAGCTAAACTTTCCATGGAAAGTTTCCGGAAATTTACCGGAAAATGTCCACCCCTTTGCAACCCTAGTTTGAATATCACTATCTATCACTTCCACTCTGTTTTCTCACCTCTTTCTGGATGGTCACTTTCATCTTAATCCTTTTGGAGTGTGGCTCTGTCCACAGGAAGCCAGCATCAATGAGACGCACCTGTGAGGAGAGGGGTGTTGTTGAACATTATCATAATGACAAGTTAGATACATGCTGTGGACACAACATTATCATAATGCAATCCATGACCTGCAAAGAATACTATAAAGTTCATAATGTGTTTGTTTTGGTATGAACTGTGTTAAAGGTGTTAATGCACCTTTATGGTTATTTCTGAGGCCATCGTTTGATATTGTATCAGGCAGCATTATATTATAAGAAGCCCCAATTCATTTGTCACCAAAAAGAGTCACTACATGTGTGTGTAAGCTTTTTTCTCTACACAACCCCATAAAAGAAAATCTAAAAAAAAATTTATTTATTATCTTTCAGTCAGATATAATATATTAAAAATAATATATTAAAAATCAAGTAGGCTCAATAACAAGATGGGACTGAAACAAGCAAATATGCCATTGTCTGTTGTGGAGAAGATTAGTAAGAATCATGCTTACTTTGGTCATCGAGCTCTTAATTTTTTTCAGACAAAGGGTCAGCAGCTCCCTGGACTCCAGGGCGCACTGCACCCAGCTGGCTGGAGGCTGCAAGTACCTGCATAAAAGAAGAAGATGTACATTCAAGCCTCAACTTCAACCCCTCCAAAAGAAATCTCAAGATAACCTTATCTAAATCCTTATGTAAATGTTTCCTACAGAGAAACAATTAGAGCTGCAACGATTAACCCTTTAATCGATTAGTTGTCAACTCTTAAATTAATCGGCAACTATTTTGATGATCGATTAGTCGGTTAGAGTAATTTTTTTTTTTAAGATTATTTTTTGGGCTTTTCCGCCTTTAATTGATAGGACAGCTAGGGGAGAGAGAGGGGGGAAGACATGCAGGAAATCATCACAGGTCGGACTCGAACCCTGGACCTCTGCGTCAAGGCATAAGCCTCTGAGTATATGTGCGCCTGCTCTACCCACTGACTAACCGGCCACGGTTTGAGTAATTTTTTTTCCAAATTCTCTGATCCCAGCCTCTTAAATGTGAATATTTTCTAGTTTCTTCTCTCCTCTGTGACAGTAAACTGAATATCTTTGAGTTGTGGACAAAATACGACATTTGAGAACATCATCTTAGGCTTTTGGGAAACACTGATCCACATTTCTCACCATTTTCTGACATTTTATAGACCAAAACAACTAATCGAGAAAATCGACTATGAAAATAATCGTTAGTTGCAGCACTATAAACAATGATACTATATGTGTATCATGTAAAAAAAATAAAGAGGAGCAAAAAGCATGAAACAAACCTTTCACACTGCTTGCAGAAGTGCACTGTGACTTGCTTGGGGATTCCCTCTGAGATATCTACCTGAGTACGCAGGCAGGCTACACACATGTTGGCTGGGTTGGGAGGAATGGGGACGCCACATGTACAGCACAGGCTGGGGAGGAGAGAGGCAACATTGGTAAAACTCAGTGACATAAACAAATTATGTGGCATTTTACACCTCTGGGTCAATCAAGAAAATATGTTTTGGGAGTTTTAGAACATTCATAAAGTTAACATCCACTATACTGTACATTACTGCTGACCAATTCCCGAGGCATACCACAGTTTATTTTATTGTGTTTTCTTCCATCTTTCTAAAAGGCATAGGTTTCTGTTAACTTTAACATGCTATGCAAGTGAACAGTTAGACAGCTCAATTTGACATGAGATCATAACTCATAGCAATGAACATTTAGACTAGACTAGTAGTTAGTCTATGGTTTTGTCAAAATGACATTAACATTGTGCTCTAGAGCAGTTGAAATCACAGACTGTTTAGAGAACTAGTTGCTGTGTTACCGTGCAAGTGGGAAGCTTGGGGATTTGACAACTAGCATGCAAACCGCAACCTGTCCAAATTCATCTGCTAGACTGGGGACATTTTATCCCGGTGTGCAGTCCATGGTTCTGTGCAGCAATCAACTGTTGATTGTTTCCCAATGATCAGTACTTTCAATTGAGATACAAGGATAGTATAATTAATATGAAAAACAAAAATGGCCAAATGTTTACTATGATAGATTACCAGATATCAAGTCAATCCAAATTAATTACTCTGTACTGAAATAGCATGCCAGTCTTTGTAACCACAACATACGAAGGAGTGTGTGCTGTAATCCATCTTTCAATAAGGCAAACTTTTCTCTTTGTGAGCATTTTAACTTAGCAAACACATGCAACACTAATATATTTAATGCACACACTATTTAGGTGTGCCATTGTACGTGCTGTCCTACTACAGAGCAATCAATATTAATAGTTACAGATGTGTTTTGCTACTTTGACATGTCTAAATTGAGTCAGTCTTGAGAAAGGTCTATGTGACAGGCCTTACACAATACAACAGATTCGAGGACATAAATACCATTTATATTTGTTCACTTACATATTCCCCTGGCTGCTTGTGGCAGGAGCTTGCATGTACTCCATTCTTGCCAAGTTGATAGGTCAGTGTATGTCAGTGGATTTTTGTGATCTGATGTCTGAGGACAAAAACATAACTGATTTAACAGGCACAGCTTTGACAGTAACAAGACTGCTAGAGTATAGCCAACGTTTGCTGGTAGCGAGCACTGTGTAACAACTACACACATTATTTATAACAGCAGGTAAATATTATAATACTATGGGTTTGTTCTTCACACTCAGAAACAAAAAGACAGCTATAGAAAGACTGTGAAATCATTGAAAAAAGATGCAGGGCAGGCTATAGTTAACGCTGCTAGCATCAGCTCACCATTCAGTATCAGACAGTTAGCATTAGAGGCTAAATTGCTAGTTTTTATGAGTGATTCTAAAAGATATTCGTAAAGAAACAAGCACACAATGTCAACCAAAAGTATTCGATAGCTACAGCTGCTACAAGCGTGTGATGACAAAACTTACTAAAGTTATTTTGATGGGAAATCCACAACACACCGTAAAAAGTCCTCCACGTTTTCCCCACCGAGGACCGAGGGAGGCTTGGTGACGTCATGCAATACTCAAGGACCCCGGGACAGTTTTTGTCTGCCTGAATAAATTTCCTTAAAAAACATTTTAATAAGCTAATAAAAGGCTAAATAAAACATATTTGGCATTAATGGTTAGATAAACTAATTCACAGTACTGAGCAATAGTATAAATACAACTGTTAAAAATCTGACACTAGAATAAAAGGTAATTTGACACAAGTTGCTACTTAAAATGAAATAAAAATGTAAGAACAGAAAAGAAAAGAAAGAAGAGAGAAGTAACTTTATCATGTCCCAATATCTAAAATTCTGCCCTGCTGCAACGTAATGTGGATAAGCCATACAAAATGTATTAGGCTACATACTGTATGACTATCTTAAACATTATGGCCAGGCCCCCGAAGTGAATAAATAACTTGAATATTGTCGAAAAAATGTATAGCATGTGAACTTAATTTAAATAGGATTTAGGATTCCATATGTCCATGTAGCTCGGTTTTAATTAAACACACTGCTTTTTATGAAAACCCTATTGCCACCAACAGGTTGTGGAGGGACCCCTGTGTGTCTGGGGCAGTTACACGGTTGGAAATCCAGTGCTCAATTTAGGGATTATTCATCTGATTATGTAAACTGTTATAATGAAATTTGCAAAATTAGGAACCTGTGTTGAAGAATTTATAATCCACGGTTTTTGGCGTACCTGTGGTATGGCAGCTCCTTGGATGCCTTCGGGTGCTGTCGGAAATATTCAACTCAAAACGAGCGAACATTAACGATCATGCGTTAAGTAGGCTAAGTAAATGCACAATGACGGTAAACGTGGGAATATGTACACTACCAAGATGTGACTATTAATGTACAATATGCAAAGCCCTGTCCAAATCGCTTTACCCAGTTAGGCTATATGTAAAATTGCGTTGCAAGCACAGAACCACTAAAAAGTTAGCTTGTTAGTAGCCTACTCTTTTATAACTTACTGTAACCTAATATAATTACATTGAATTAAGTTCACTAATTTTGATCATTTGGATCAGTTCAAGAGCTATGGTGCATTATTTTGTGATTAAATGAAACCACAATATGTCAAGATGCTCTCAGGATCTCTTATTCCACTGCTCCAGCTGAAGTCTTAATGTAACAGGTGGTGGGTAGGGCTGGGGGATAATACAATTTCAGTGAACTCATACTGATGATATGATCTTATTATGTTATCATTCAACGATTGTGTTATATCTCTTTATCTTCTTTTTTAAAAATCTCATTTTATTCTATTTGGATTCGGCGTTTTATTGTGTTTTTACATGTTGTTCTGATGCATTTATTATCCTAATCCAAAGCACTTTAAATTGCCTCTGTTTTTCAAATAGGCCTAAAGGTGCTTTGCATTCATTTCTATATTCAAATAAATTATTCTGTGCACTATAATTCAAAGTTATTTAAATTGTGTTAGACATACAATAAATTCGGTCTGGTGTAGGCTTTGTGGAGCAGTGGGACACAATTAATCTGACATGATTGTGTCTATAGTCTACATTTCCTTATCGTAATGAGCCCATTCGTATAACAGACTTATTTGTGGGTACTTTGTTACAATGTACACGCCAAACTTTTATAAAACATGAAACATGTTTTAGCCTACAACATACATAATCCTATAGAGATTAATCACACTGCCTCCTCTGGGTCACTGACTCGTTTGAGGGACATTACGAGCTGCATGTGAAGGCAGCACCCCCATTTAGTCAGTCAGCAGCAGAGAGTCGCAGCCAGTGTGGCAGCTGGGAATGTGGGAGTTTCAACAGACCGCTATTTTCAGAGCTGGGAACCGTAGCGGGGCTGGCCAGGAACAGACTCTGCCCACACCTGTACTTTAGCCAGCACACTGGCTTAATTTGAAGTCCAAACGGGCGACCTGCGTTTTCTGTCCAGGGGAGTCGGTGTTCTCGGACCGCATCAGATGGTCAACGGACAGCCGCTGGTGGCTCACTGCGGGGCTGCATGCTAGAGGGGAACCAGCCGGAGCATCGTGTTTGTTCCCGGTCTGTGTACGTACGCTAAGACCTTACCTTCTGCCTGGTGTGTCCTTAAAAATGCACTAAAGTTTCACTCGTTTAGTATAATCTGTATGTGTCCCGGTGTGAAACGCTCGGTTAAATGTTTCTGTTTCACCGCTACCAAACCACTCATGGACTGAAATCTGCGGCTGGGGCGAGCGACACACAACCTGCCGCGATTTCCTGCATGTAAATAAATAAATGATAGAGGATACAATGACCCTGCTGTCTCTATTAGGTCGGATCATGCGTTATTTTCTGCTCAGACCGGAGACCTTGTTCCTCCTGTGTATCAGCCTGGCTCTGTGGAGTTACTTCTTTCACACAGACGAAGTGAAGACCATCGTCAAGTCCAGCCGGGATGCGGTCAAGATGGTCAAGGGGAAAGTGGCGGAGATGATGCAGAACGAGCGGTTCGGTGGGCTGGACGTCCTGGACGCGGAGTTCTCCAAGACCTGGGAGTTCAAGAGCAACAACGTGGCCGTGTACTCTATCCAAGGCCGGCGAGACCACATGGAGGACAGGTTCGAGGTGCTCACCGACATCGTCAACAAGACTCACCCGTCTATATTTGGGATTTTTGATGGCCATGGAGGAGAGGTGAGTAGGCTACAGTGTGGGGGATAAAGACAAGGTGTGTTGTTGGTATATATACCTGTTTGGGTACCCATGGACCCCAAACTGAGCTGTAGGAGCCCCTAAAGTGTCTGGAATAAGATGCCTTAAGTAATCTCCAGTTGTGTATCTGTCAGTGTTTTGTATAACATGTCTGGTCTGGTTTACTGTCCACAATGTATTAAATCCACAAGTAAGACAAAGTGGAGCAAGCCAAAATTGTCCTTAAACTTTGAAAGGGGCATTTTAAAGATGAAAGTAGGCTATGCTTGTTAGAACAGCATCTAACAATGAATATATTTTTTAAACGATACAATTGCTAAATAGCTTTATAAAATGGTGTCAATTAAAGCCCATCAGAAAGGATTATAGTCCAGTGTTAGAGTTGAATTAACTGCTAAACCTATTCTTCTGACCAGCTGCCACAATTTTTAACTTTTCAGAACAAATATTTGTGTCTGCTGATGAATGAGTGATGTATCTGATTTATTGCATTTTATTAAATCTACTTCAGTGTGGAGGTGATACATTTGCAGGGCTGGATCAGCCTGCCAGGGGGGCAAAGATGGGCTGCTTTCAGGAATATGTAACACATAAACACAATACTATAATGATTAAGGTCTTCAAACTACTTTTTGACACAAAGATCCTCTTTAAGACCGAGCCTCAAGGTCAGGTAATAAAGCAGGGCCCACTTTAAGGCCCTTATCAGCCTGTTGATATTGTGTGTTAATGGTGCATATTCCAATACAAGTACAAACCAGGTAAAGCACTGCAAGCCTGGAGATATTGGGGCTGTGGAGGCAATTGGTAATCCAGCCTTGGGCATTTGTCATTGAGTATTTGTGGATGCGTGCAGCAGGAGCCGAGGATCCACAGCTGTGCGTAGGATCCCATAATTCCTTGCTACAGCCCTACACACGTATTCAACCACACATATCTGTTCTCTTCCAAAAGGCAAGGCAATCTGCATCGTCTATTTACAGCTAAAATCATGGCAAAAATATCCACCTCTCATGTTTTTTTGGGCCAAAACAATTTTTTTTAGGATGCAGACAGCATAGTCCCCATGGTCTAACATGATTATAGCTGGAAGGAGGAGGATCGACTCAAATCGGGGTGCTTCAGAGAGGCATATACATGCAGCTAGGGCTGGGCGATATGGAGAAAATCAAATATCACGATATTTTTGACCAAATACCTCAATATCGATATTGTAGTGTTGACTATTGGTGCTTTCACAAAATATTTACACAATGAGATTTTTGATAAATAATCATCAGTAATGTGGATATGACTAAGTGGGTAAAGGCTAATAATAGAACAGTTACAACAGTCTGGTAAGTTCAGAAAATGACATCACTTTACTGTAACGCAGCCTTTAAAATCAGGAAAAGACAACACTTATGATATTACAATATGCAATATCTAAGACGATATCTAGTCTCATATCACGATATCGATATAATATCGATATATTGCCCAACTCTTGCGCTAGCTGAGCTCAATACTATGAGTAAAGCTTAACTGAAGTGGGCCCCCCCCTGGCAATTTGTTTGCAGCTAAAAAATGATGATGAGTCCTTTTCTTTCTGAGTCCTTGGTGCTAACTAATGTTCTTCAACGTGAATGTGGCAGTGCGTCCAGGGCAGCAAGGAAACAGCTTTACAAAGCACCAGACCCTTAAAAAGAAGTTGTCCGTTGAATGGACAAAGAGCATTTGAGATGGCACCATGGTTAGATGGGAACATGAGAACACTGATTTATCATGAAGTCATGGCATGCTTAAAGACTGGCATTGTTTCTCAGGACTTAAACTATGACCTCATCTGACAGCACAAACACACACAAACTGTAAGTGACAGGGTATCCCATTTTCCTCCGTCTCTCATCTTCTCTTCTCTATGCTTCAGCTTGTACATTAAACATTACACATTTTCTGGTTGTTGAGGAGCTCCATGCAGTTTTGTGGCCTGACAGTGACTGTCTTCAGTTTGACTGCTGTGGTCTGATTGAGGCTGAACGATAACATGCTAAAAATAGGCAACCAAAGGCATAGAGGATAGCTGTTCTTGTAGGGGAAATTAAATTTTAGGCCGCGGTGCTGACTGCTGCAGCTTTTGACCAAAAGTGGTCATTGATTTCTTTTTTCTTTTTTTCCCTGCGGCCTTTTTCCTTGTGCTTCCTCCCTCTGTGGAGTTCCTTTTTAGAGACTGGTGACCTAACCTGTGAGCTTTGCTGCAGCTACCACACATGGTTAAGAGACTAGAAGAAATAAAGAGGAAATAAATGTTTGTATATATGTTACAGAATTTAGCTGATGAAGGTCTAAGACCGAAACGTTGTATTTTTCTAAATAAATTATTGCTTGCGTAATGGTCAGTGTGCGGGACTCTTCTTTAAGCTATATATGTTACAGAAAAATTAGAAAAAAACGAGTGGGAGAGCATCTATGGTGAGAGTAAGAGCAAGAAGAGAGGGCTCAGATTTGTCCATGTAGGCGAGAAGCTGTTTTATCACTGCATGTCCATGGGCAACAATTTGGTCTGTTTTCATTCCCACACCCTCTTTTGAAGTGTGTGAAACATGGTTGGCAGACAGCAGCCTTCAGAAACAACTTCCTCTCTTTAGCGAATCTAGATTCTTTTTTTTTTTCTTTTTCTTGATGGCCAGAGGGCATTAAATACAGCAGAGAGAGCTGTGTGGCCCAAGGCTACACCAGGAATACTGGCTGCCTCAGCTGGCTAGTTAGTGGGGTGACAATCCCTTCCATTTCTCTCTACACGCATGCTCTGCTCATCCAAAGCACATAACCCAACCAATAAAGAAATGTCGGACTTGTGTCAACTTCTGTCTAGCATCCAAGACTTTGCATCCACATCAACAGGTCTTGGACGCTGTTTGCAAAGCCTGTAATGGACAGAAATGTAAACTAATTCACTGGGGTATGAGTGTGCCAACTAATTAGAGCAGATATTTAACATAAACATCAAGGGAAGAGGTAGTGGATCCAAAAGCAATTAATTAGGTCGGCAACTAATGATTATTTTTAATTATGGATTAATATGCTGATTATTTTCTCGATGAATTCATAAAATGTCAAAGTGCAAAAATGTCCTAAAGCTCCATGTGACTTCAAATTGCTAATTCTTTTTTCCCAAACAACACTCCAAAACCCAAAGTTATTCACTTTACTATCGCACAAGACAAAGAAAAGCAGGACATTATCATAATTAAGAGGGTGAAAATAGGTAATGTTTGGTATTTGCTTAAAAATATACTAAAGTAATTAATACAATTTTCTGTTTAGCATCTTTGATTGCAATAATATAAAGCTTCATCCTTGTCCTACTGTATATTGAGATTTCCTCTCTTTCCTTTTGTAACACATAGGGCTGTAGCGATACACTAATCTCACGATACGATACACGATATTCAGCTCATGATACGATATATATCACGATATTCAGCTCACGATATACGATATATATCACGATATTCAGCTCACGATATACGATATATATCACGATATTCAGCTCACGATATACGATATATATCACGATATTCAGCCAACGATACGATATATATCACGATATTCAGCTCACGATACGATATATATCACGATATTCAGCCAACGATACGAGTCGATATAATTCGATTCACCAATTTACTTGGATTTAATTAATTGAACTGAAAACTAAAAACCTCAATTACACAATATATGTCTCTGACTGGACAGACAGTCTACAGCTTACAAATGCTGGACAAAATGAATCAAAGATGTGTTGAGAATTATTAGTTCCATTTATTAAAAATTTACAAGCCTTTGAAAAGTAAATAAAGTGCAGTATTGCAATTAACAATGGAGAGTTAAAAAGTGCAGCAAGTGGCCTGTTCTGAACAGTTTCTTTGACAGTTTTTTTAGCTTGACCCTGAACATATGAGGTAGCCAGTCTAGGCACCAGGTAAGTAAACCTAGTACCATGGCTTCTCCTCAGAACACACCGAAGAAGCGGCGACTTGAGCGTACGCTCTGCACGTGCGCGAAACGTAATACGTCTCCATAGCAGCAGGCGGCGCTGCTCTGTATTGTTTCCATTAACGGTCCGATTGTTTCCCAGAAAATGAAAACCGGCAGCTGATTGGACAAACGCGTCACATGGTCCTTTTTCTCCGGAAATTCACAGCCAGACTGTCATGGCGGCTTGTTCAGAATACAATCTCATATGCACACACAGTAATGCATCGTCATTGTCGTCATTGCAGGTAGCAGGTGTTGTAAAAGAGTAGTCTTTTGGACCGTAAATGGAGCTTTTGAAAGCTTGAAATCACAGCACCCACTGGCAAAGCAATCGCATCCGTGAAAATGATGTCGATAATGGATATTTTGTAAAAAATGTAAAAAACACTTGACACTGCATCTTTAATAATAGACCTTAGGCTAGGTGCAGTTTTAGACATAGTTAGATGTTTTGGGAAAGACACTTATTTGCTTTCTTGCGCATAAAAAGATGAAAGGATCAATCTCATGTATGTGCATCAGTTATGGAGCTGGAACCATGTGTATGGATTAAACGATCAAGATATGACAACTACCCTAGTAGGTGGTAGGTGTATTTCTTTCCGCTTTTGGCAGAGGCAGGCTAGCTATATCCCCCTGCTTCCAGTTGTTCTACTAAAATAAGCTAATCTCCACCTGGCTCTAGCTGCGTACTTAGCATGCATGAGAGTGTTAACGATCTTCTCATCTCTATCTTCAAGAAAGCGAATACATGTCTTCCAAAATGACAAACTACACCCAACAGTGTCAATCTGCATTTGCAACATGGTCGGGGTGGGGTGAATCGAATCCGGTGATCTATATATTTATTTTATGCCTTTTGTTGTTTATGTAGCCAACCTCGTGCTTGTTTTTTTTTTTTTATTCAGTGCTTACTTGCATTCAATTTGTTGTTGTTTGTTTAGGACTCTTGTAATTGTTGCTCCTTATTTATTTTTATTTATTTATATATATATATATATATATATATATATATATATATATATATATATATATATATATATATATATATATATATATATATATATATATATATTCCTTCTATAAGCCCCTAGGGGTTTTCTTAATCTCACCTGCGCAATCTTTATTTTATTACTTTATTTTCTTGTGTTACTGTTGTCTTGATTTTATTGTGCAAAATAAACAAATTCAAATCCCAGGATGTGAGTCCAGCATGTTGGAGGATAGAAAGTTAAGGAAGCCGGTCAGATTATTACCAGATAAACCATCAGTCAGTGCTAAATAACATGTGGAAAGCTCCTTTTTTTTTCTTTCTCTATCTCTCCGCACCATACACCCACTTGCACACACCAACGCAAATTCAATATTCAAGTGTTGAAAATCAGTGTTTAATGTGAACACATCCATCGGCATACTCAGCCATGTATTAAATAGTGGCTTGGGGGGGGGGGGATTTATTTATTAAATGGAGATTGATTTTTAGCTGGCACATTGGAATAACCTGCTGAAAGTGATAACCCTGGGCTCTCTATCCATATAACAGCAGCACCCCCATTTGTTCCTGACTGGCATGTAGAGAGTCAGCTGTACTCTGCTTCTCCCTGCCTCACTGTCATGTTGTGGCTTCAGGCACTACAAAATTATCTTAACTTTAGAATACAGAGAAGACATTCTCTACAAGGCTGGGGGGGGGCGTTTCTCTGTCTGTTTTGCCATCCTTTTTAGCTTTTGTTCTGTTGATTTCTTTTTCTATCAGGGCTCACTCTTTCATGTAGTTTTGATCTGCGGTGTTTGTTTGTGAGTGGGTTGTGATAGATGTATAGTCTCTTACTGTGTAGGAGGCGATGGGAGAGCGCCAAGTAAAGAAGTAGAAGGAAAAACGCTAACACCACAGGGACGATTAGCATTTTTAGAGGGAACCTATCTGTCTTTATTCAGCTCCTAGCTTGTCCTTCGTTCACCTTTGCTTCATATTCAGGCTGAATGGCCATTTTAGTTTCAGCTTCATTATTCATTTCTTGAATTGCAAAGTGGACGGGACTTTTGAGAACATTTGAAGCAGTGGTGCAGCACAGATCACCTTTCTTTGCCACTTCTCAATAAAGGACATTTTATAGTCAGAAAGGCTTTTAATGTGTTTATGTGCATGTTTGTGTTTACTCCAGAAGTATGGGGTTGGTTACATATACTAGGCAGTTTGAATTCCTTTTCAGAGTTCGCTCTCACTAGAGAGATGAAAGAGAGCCCGCATGTGACTAACTGCACTGTTGGCATTACAGGATTAGGGAGCGAGCAAATGAAGAGAGGGAGTGTGTGAAGACTGAGGACAGCTGTGTGTGTGTGTGTGTGTGTGTGTGTGTGTGTGTGTGTGTGTGTGTGTGTGTGTGTGTGTGTGTGTGTGTGTGTGTGTGTGTGTGTGTGTGTGTGTGTGTGTGTGTGTGTGTGTGTGAGCACAAATATTTATGTGTGTGCAGGAAGGTGCACTCTCCTTCATGGACGTTGAGGACTCGCACGGAGATGAGCGGGTCAGTTTGGTGTTATCTGGTTTTCTAGGGAGAGATGACTTCACTGTGACAGTCAGAAATGCCAAAAGCCTATCAGGACCAGACACCTGCTTCACATTTACATTACGTGCTCAATCAGTGCCTTCAGCATGTTTCTGAAATAGACCAATTTTTATGGAAAATACAATTTTAGAATTGTTAAAGTGGCTATAATCAATATTTTTTATATTGAAAATGGATCACGTGACTACTTTTATGTGAAAGGGCTTATCTGTAGTGAATAACCAACAGAATTATCAATTGAATCTGCAGTTTCCCTCAGCTATAAAGAGCTTTATAGCATCCTTTGGCTCATTGTTTGGTTTTATAGCCCACAACTTTACTATTGTGATTCATTTTTCATTCAGGGCAGGCAGCTGTTTTTATAGCAAAATGGCTCTAAAAACTCACTGTACACTACCTACCAAACATCAAATCGCAGACAGACGTATTTAGCAAGTAGTTGGTGAACACAGTGGAACATTTAGCAGCTAAAGAGCCAGATATTTCCCTCAGGATTTGGTGGAGAACAAAACAGAGCTAAAAGAGAGTGAATATTAAATATTCATCAAGTGGTCACAAGCAGAAATCCAAATAAATGCTAATATTGCTCCATATCTGCTTGATGCAACAGTTTACTTACAGGTTTGCCATATCTTAAAAGGTGATAATATGTTGTGCTGTGTGTTTACAGCTTGTTTCTGCTGCCCCAAAGTGGCCAATAAATCAGTTATTGCCAGTTTAAGGACATAAAATCCCTCTGCTGTGGTTTCACCGGCCAAACTTATTCCCTTCTATAAACCATGACATGACTATGACTGGCAGATTTGCTCTGCAGGATGGTACAGTGAGTAGTACCACCAGGCTGAGGCTGAAGCATCAGCAGCAGGGCTAAGCAGTCATACACTGAAGTGTCCTTGAGTAGGACAGAGTTGCCTGGCAGCTCCAGCAGTTTACTCTGCACTTTGACTGTACAGGACAAAAAGAGGAATTAATTAATGAGGATCAGCAAAATCGCCCATTACTACTGTTATCCTTCTGTATCCACTTCTGTCACTTGTGGCGAAAGCTGATGCTCAACATTTCAGCCCCTTCTTGATGGCAAATGAAGTGGAAAGCACACAGGAGATCATTAGCTGGAAAATGCTAGTGCACCAGAGAAGAGACCGCAGAGCTTGAGCATTCTGCTGAAAAGTCCTCTGAACTTCTGGTAATTTGTCCCCATTGGTGAGGTTTGTTTTCATGGTAGCGAGAGGACTGTCTGGAAGCGACTGAGGAGTGGAGTCACAGAGTGAAACATGCCAAATAAATGGATGAATGGGGCTGTTGACTGTCAAGTAACCTACAGTACATGTTAAGCCCTGGAGTAAACTTCTCATCTGTAGTCTCTTCTTTTCCACTGTCATCCTTTTCCATAAAATAAATGGAAATTAAAAAAATCCACTAGTTAGGGTCCGAGCGCCGACGGCAGCGAAGGCCCTATTAAAACTGAAGGAATTATTCTTCCGGCAAATTAATTGCCTTTTTGAGGGGATTAACATACTCAAAAACTCTCCAAAATTGGCGGTTGCATCAATCCTGGTGAAAATTTACGTATTTTAAGGGTTTTGGGAATAGGCGCACAAAAATGGCTCGCTAGCGCCCCCTACAAGAATTGAGCCCCTGCAGTACGTTTTAACATAAACTAACAAAACTTGGCACACATATGTAGCATGTCAGGATGTACAAAAAAGCATTGGAGCCATACCCTAAACCCAACAGGAAGTCCACCATTTTGAATTGAAAGTTCGAAATTAGTGCGATTTTGGCCATTTCCACGTCGTATGTTAATGAACTCCTCCTAGAGATTTCATCCGATCAACTTCAAATTTGGTCTGTGCCATCTTAAGACGTTAAAGATGAAAAGTTATTAAAAGAAAAAACTTTTTGTCATAGGGCATGGCAGCCATTTTGTGCGTTTTGCCATCGAAACAGGAAGTGGGTGTAACTTGAGTGTACATTGTCCAATTGGCTCTAAACCTTTCAGGATTCATAAGAGTCCAACCCTGACGACATCTACATGCCGATATTTGCTCAAAGTCATAGCGCCCCCTAGTGGCAACAGGAAGTAGGCCTAAAACTATAGATGCTGTACTTTAACAAACTCCTCCTAGAGATTTCATCCGATGGACTTCAAATTTGGTCTGTACCATCTCAACACCTTAAAGTTGAAAAGTTATTAAAAGGTCAAACGTGTGGGCGTGGCGGCCATTTTGAGAATTTATCGATGAACGAAGAAGTTGTTTACTTTAGTGTACATTGTCATATCTGCCAGAAATTTCTCAGGTTTGACAAGGGTCCAGGCCTGAGGACATTTATAGGCCAAAATTGATTTTTGGTCATAGCGCCCCTCGCTGGCAACAGGAAATCCACCTTATATTACAAACATCATCCGATTTACATGAAACTTATAGTGATCTACATGTGATACTGCCCCTGTACTTTAACCACGCCCATGTACTTAGGCCACGCCCCTTTTATGGCTTTTGAACCGTTTAAGGTAGAGTCTTGTGTGAGGTATCATTGAACTCAGCAGAGAGTTTCTTTTTGATTGCCGATGGTTTGACCCGCCCCCTATGCTGTAACTATGCCCCTTTTTATAACTGACCCGTTTGATGTACACTATTGTGTGAGGTATCATTGAACTCAGCAGAGAGTTCCTTTTTCATTGGTGACGGTTTGCGATGTCCGAAGGTCACGCAAATACACGGCCGCATGGAGCGGCATCTGCCAATAACCCACATGCGCGAGGAGTTGCGAGGGCCCGTCCAACGCTGCTTGCAGCTTTCATTTTAATATTTGTCTCTGTGTGTCTTAGCTTGTAAAATCCTTCTTCTCTCTTAATATAAGGGCATTTAGGAGGTCAAACAGAGCTTGCGCTTCTCTGGTTTGATAGGTGTTTTTGTCTGTGTGACAGGATTGTGTGCGTGTGTTTGCCAACAGCATGTGGCGCCAGATAAGAGTGCCTTCTTTAGCCTCGGTGTGCTGTCCTTCCCTGCTGGCAGCGACTGCTCAATAATTGAATACCCACTGTCAAACACTTGCACTAAAACCCCCTGACTAAATATATACATGCAAGGAAGGAAGCCACAATGTCATTGTACACACACATCACATATCACTGTATGTTAACGTTTTTTTGATGTCTTGCGTGGAAAATTGCTTGCGAAGTTGGAGCTTCGTGGTGTTTAGCTCCTCTTTGTCCTTCTCCCCTTCACCCACTCCTTTCCCAGTGGGGCTAGTTTGAGCTGACATGGTGCTGAAAGGTGGGTTTGGTAATGGAGCTGTTGTCAACCCACATCACCACGTTTTCTCTTTTCACCTATTTTTCCATCCTCCCTCCATCTCCTCCTTTCTCTTAGGGGGTTAGCAGTGAATGAATAGGCCATAAAATCGCTTCCAAGGCCATGTCAACCTGCTGTCACCCCATTATAGCATCTCCCCAGACCCCACTGAGTCCACCCTTGCTTCGGGTGGTTGCCACACTCGGTCACCTACCCCATGTGATGTGTTCCCTATTTAGATGGCAAGCATGCTGATTGTGTGTAGGTTTAAAATCCAATTGTAGACGTTGCAAAGCTACAAGTCTGGCTCTGAATGCATAATGCTCACCTAGAGCAGAACTATATTTGTCCAAAGCAGTGCTATTAGATTGTACAGTCTTATGTGTGTTTTTGGTCTGTAGCTGTAGTCTCTAAATCACATCACATGGCTGGAATGGACTGGGCTGCTTGGTCTAATCTACACCTTGTTTTGAAAGGGGGCATTCTTCACGTAGAAGGCAGTTATGTAAATTGCTAAAATGAAAGAATGCATGTTTTTTTCTTTTTAGTATCGTCTAATATTTTAATCTGACTATAGGAGCCTAAGTCTGTATGCCAGCTCCACAATTGTTTGTTTGTCTGTGTGTGATTGAGAAAATAGATGAGTCAGTTGGAGTTTGCCCGCTCGCTGTCTTGGCAGTAAAGGACCACGGGAGAAGAATGTTGGCTGAGAGAAGGTAGCAAGTCGCAGCTGTTCAGAGTTAGCGACATTGGTGTGATTGTGTGTGCGAAGAGACTGGGCCATGATTTTTGTAACTCTCACAGTTGTGGCTCTTACTCTCTTGTTGCTGGCCAGATGGGCCTGTGGCTAGGGCAGGTGCATCCTAGTAAATGGAAACAGGCCTCCTGGTTGTGTTTGTCGGCCACTGTTTACATTTCCACAAGTTGGACATACCCCATTCGATCATTTTAAAATCTCATTTTCATTCACATTTCACAGTATGTTTTTCAGTTGTAGAATGATTTTTCTATCATAACTTACTCTGAATGTATGAGTCTACTATCACATGTTGGTGTATGTTCAAAGTTTGCATTCTGGAGCCGGTCTGCCGCACACGTGCTGCACAGCCTTCCAGACATCGATCCATCCAGACAGGAGGAATGCAGCCGATATAATCGTTTGATATTTGCACATGGTTTCTATTCACTGTGAGCCTTCAAATACACTCTGCGGTGGACCAACCCTGGCCAAGTTGTCTTTAATATACACTTTGACAAAGGCTCGCGGGATAAGTCAGAATCGGACTCCACATCTTGTCATTAATTTGTGATTGTGATTAAAATTGGGAGGAAGAAGGATCTTCTGCACACACAAATGTGCAACTGTCTGAACAAACTGGAGGAAAAGAACAAGGTGTTTAAATGGCTTGAAACTACATTTATATTCGTGTGTGTGTGTCATGCATTTTCAAACAAAGTATGTGTGATTGTTTGTATCCCAGGGTATTGCTGGATCTCTGCCACGTACTGTTGATTATGGCCCTTTGAGATTTATGACCCTTGTGAACAGTTTTTTCATCCTGTTGTTTTCCTCTGTGGTTCCCTCTTTTTTTCCGTGCACTTATTGAGAAGGGTGGTGCCGGGGCAATCTAACACTGTTAAGGGTTTCTGGTGAACCATCTGCTGTGTAAGGGCTAGATAAAGTTGTTGGTCTAAAAGAGAATGCTGATGAGGTTGGAGAGATAATGAAAAAGACAAAACACGGAAAAGGGATGAAGAAGCTTGAGAAGATTGAGGGTAATTTGCAAATTGATTGCAGACAAAGGCCACATGTTCATCAGGGCAACTGCAGTAAATAAAGTTAATCTTCTGATTCCAATCTGGATTTGTCTGACCTTTTGTATGTAATCCTGAACCAAGTCAACAGTGGCTAAAGGCCACAATGGCAAGCGGAGTGTAAATCCTGCACTTAGCCACGTCTCAGTCAGTAATATACGATCTACTGGCTGCCAAAATGTAATGTTTGTGTCCTCCGGAGGTATCGCTGGCCTCATACAGAAAATCAGAAATAGGCTCTAATTGCTCTCACACACATTTTCCTGTTAACATCAAAGCATTTGCTGATATGAAATATTTTAGTACAGTGCTAATTTAAAATTATCATTTATACTAAATCTCAATGCATACCAGTAGTGAATGCTAACATGGAGTTAAAGCACACAGTATTTTCAGTTTGTTTTTATTGATTTTTCATTAGTATGTTTTTTTTTTTTTTAAGAAATTTCCTCATACACCCCAATTAGTTTTTTAATATACAGTACATGTTAATTTTTCCATGAACATACACTGCGCCATATTCTTGATCCAAGCACCAATTGCATGTGCCTCCATTTTCTTCCAGTTGAGAGCTATAGTCCGTTGCTTACATATTATTAGTTCTTCTACTGTAAATACTTTAACCCAACACCATTCGTCGTACTGACAAGTAAATGTAAACATTTGGTCCATTTAAATCTATTAATTTTAACAGGATAACATGCACTTTTAGAGCGTAATCATTTTCATTGCTGATTCATCTGCCAATTATGTTCTTGATTAACTGCTTGGCTATAAAATGTCATTAAAAAATTCCAAGGTCCATTTAAAGTGACGTCATCAAATTTTATTCGACCAACACTCCAAACCCAATACACATTTTGTTTTACAACCATATAAGACAGAGAAAAGCATCAGAGATTTGGAGGAGCTGGAACTGGAGAATGGTTGTTTTTCTTGTTTGATAAATGACTCCTAATGAATTGTTAATAATTTAATACATGAATCAACTCATTGTTTCAAGCTTTTACCATATGGCCATAGGCATTATTGTGATACAGATGGTTATTGGGTAATGTGCTGATGTAATGATTGTAAATTGCCACATATGTTAGTGTGCTACCCATTAGGACAGCAGATATACAGTATACATTAAATCCAGTGTGTTGGTAATGGGTCTCAGTTAAAGGGGCTTTGGCGGTATGTGTGTGTGCTGAGGGTCACAGGCGGGTTGTAGCTTGGACAGGATGGGAAGTTAAGAGGCAGATGAGCAGGGTTGGTAATTGATTAGCGTGGTGCAGAGGAAGCTTACGGTGATGTGAGCTAATGCTAACAGCTCAAGGCTCTTAAGATCCCAGCTCTCTTCCTGAGAGCGTCTCTAAGCCGAGGCTAAAAGGAGTCGAAGAGACAGCGGGGCAGATTAGATTTACACTAATCCCACTGGGGAGATTGGGACTATACATTTTCTCCATGGATTCACTTTCTTTTCTTCCACCATCCGTCTCCCACTCGTCTGTATTTATTTATTTCCCCAATTAATTCCTCTTCCCTTCCTGTTGGACTTATCAGTATTTTTAGATGTCCCCCTCCTTTTAGTGCATGTGTTCACACATCTAGTACCTGCAAGCATTTGTTATCTGGAGAAATCAGTTTGCTGCTCTCTTCCTGAGATGATTTAATGACCTTTTCCAGCAGCAGAGATGACAGCTATACTTACAGCTGCTCAGAGGAGGAGAGATGCTTCATTGAAGGTGAGAGGAGAGGAAAACGATGGCATGATAACTGCCCTCAGTTGGGTCAGGCTAGAAGAGGACAGAGGGGGGAGAGATGCTGAGAGGGCAGGAGAGGAGAAAAGAGAGGGATTGACAAATCAGCCCGAGAAGTACAAATGCTACAGGCTTGCAAAGGTATAAATGAAGATAGTGGAAGAGGGAGCTTAAAACTGCTGTTTGAAAGGTAGAGAAAAGGCAGGAGAAAAGGCAGGGAAGAAGTTATTTGGGATTGGGATAAAACCATTAATGCTGGGATGCTTGCCTTGCCCATATAGCCTTAAGAATGTTTCAGGCTTGCAGCATAACTGGTGTTGGACAGAGAGTTTGTGTAGATTCAGAGGCTTAAAGAGTCCGTGTGAAGCAAAGAGTTGACAGACAGAGGCTAAACATACTGTAACTGTACAACACAAAGTTGTTTCCACTGTGAGTTGGATTGTGTGAAGTGCCAGTGGAGGTTTTTTCTTCTTTTGATCATATGTCTGTCAGACTGGGGCAGTTCCTCCCCCGAGAAAGCATGACATACTTTTCCACCTCTTTCCTCTGTTTTTCATCTTCTCTCTCACACTTGCTCTCTGTCTCTGTTGACCTTTTCCCTACAGTAACTGTGTCTGCTTTCCTTCCCTCTCTTCTCCTCCCTCCTACTTCTTCATCCACTCTAACTCATCTCTTCTCTAATTTCTCTCCTTCTGATCCCCTCTCTAATCTCTTTTGTCTTTAGAAATGAAAATCTGTCATTCACCCTGAGTGTCTCTAGGTCACACACACACACACACACACACACACACACACACACACACACACACACACACACACACACACACACACACACACACACACACACACACACTGTTTGGACTATTGAACTACACAGGTTTTTAAGTTTTGATCTGTGTTACTGGTAACTGTTCCTGGTGTGGTAAAATGTTAATAGTAAGCTTACTGTCTATATATAGTATTTCAGATATTTCCTCTTTTTTTTGCCAAAGGTATCTGGATTTGGCTGGCATGCCTTTTATAGAATAAATATTTTCTGTTTTCCCCATTCCTTTTCTTCATGTCTTCTCTGACCTTTTGCTCTTTTACCTCATACATATATATATATATATATATATATATATATATATATATATATATATATATATATATATATATATATATATATATATATATATATATATATAACCTCCACCTCGCTGTATCCATTTCCATCCTTCTCCTTTTCTACCTCTGTCTCCCTTATCCCCCCCTCCTCAACCCTACCCACAGAGTCACCTTATCTCTCTGCAGTTTGTCTGACTTATTTATCACTGCTCTGAAATATTAAAGAGTCTGCTGCCTCGAGTCCTAAGGGGAGTCCATGACTTTTACTTTACAACACACACACACACACACACACACACACACACACACATATATGCAAACACATACTAACACACACACACACACACACAACCAAAATCATAATGTCTTCTGAAGATGGCACGCACTCTGCAGCACTACACTGCACTCATTTTAGAGTCATCTCCTAGTTCTTACAGACTGACAGACTGAACACAGAGGCCTGACAGAGTCTGCCCCTTTGGGACTCTGTAGATGCATGTACACTGACAGAAAGACTAAGTGACATGCCACTTCCATGACACCAGTTAACATTACATTAGTTTGTCTTGCAAAACAAGGGAGTCCTGACTAGAGCTGAAACAATTCGATTGATTCATTGAATCGATTAATCAATTTGATGATCGTGAGGAAATAATTGGCAGCTATTTTGGTAATTGTTTCAATAATTCTTCTAGCAAAAATGCCTAACCCAAGAAGTTAGGGCGTCAATTGCTAATTTCATCTCTCATTGCACTTTCCCTCTTGGTCTTAGTGTTGATATTGACATGTTATTGGTAAGATATAATAAAGCCTTTTTAAAGAGTTTTCTTGCTAAGTACTAGTCAAGTCAATTTTAATTTGTACAGCCCAAAACCACAAATTAGCTTCAAAGTGCTTTACAACCTGTACAACATAGAACAACCTCTTATGTATAAGATAGGGGGGGAAAGGACAACATCAAGCGCCTCCATAAAGTTGGGAGACCTGTGAAAAACTAAAGAATGGAGAAAAAAAATAAATGATGCAGCAAAGGCCGAGATATCCTTCTTCTATTCCTAGCAGACAATCCCTTGGGGGGCAGTGGTGTCTAAGGCTGGAAATAGTGAGCAGGACAAAGTGGAGTGGGTTTGCTCCATGATGATGCTGCACCTGCTGCGGAAACTGGGCTGCCTTGGAGACCGGTGGCCTGACGCCTGCCGGCTACGCCTGCAGCCCTCCCTCACCACACGGGCACGACAACAAATGTAAAAGTTGTCGAGCTTGCAAACCAAAAGTGAACAAAAATGATTACAAGTATTTCTAATCCAAAATGATTCCCTAACGTGGGCAAGCTTATTCATATAAGCGCCGATTCAATATATTAGCTGGACTATACTAAAAGCAGAGTTGTTGGACGCGTTCCACGTAAAGCTTATTGAACGTGGCCAGCCCAAATGCCCACGGTTTAGTTCTGAGCTGTAATGGGCAGCGTTTGGGATTGTTTTGGAAAGTTGGCACTGGGTTCGTTCTTTGGCTACACATCCTGTCCTCATTATGTTGTATGGGAACTTGGCTGTACCGAAGATTCGAACCATCATGGAGCAGCATGTGTCATCATCACCCCCCTCATCATTATACTGTTTACCAATTAAATGAATTTGACCTGAGGGAGTTAGTTAAGTTTAAGGTATAAATAAAGGAAAATGAACATCAGCGGGTCACTGAGCCAATTAGAATTTTGTTGTGCTGCTTCCAGACTGTAACTGATTTGGGTTCAGACAGTGCCTCGTTTTCTTTTGCAGATCGAAGGCTAGTGTTGAAGACACATGGATCCTGAATCAGGTTTTTATTTTTCAGAGACATCCGTTACTCTCAGCCAGTGTAGGAAGGGACAAGTATGTCACACAGACTGCTGTTAGGCAGGTTCTGTCTCTGTCCTCGTATCTGGCATGACTCGCATGACTGAAAGTAGCTTCTTCTTTTTACTCTTACTCATATCTCCCAGTCCTATTCTACTGTGTTGTTCCCATATTCATAGCTTCATCACGCAAAGCCTTGTCCCCATATGCACTCGACAAAACACATCGTATCCAGAGTCCATTGAATCCAAGCAATGTTCTGATTGATGGAGGTCCCACAAGGGCACAGGTTAGGATTGGTGTTGGATAACCTTGTGATGAACTCTGTGTGCACCCGTTGATGAAGGCCTGGGGAAGATGATCATCAATGAGAGAGAGAGAGAGAGAGAAAGAGAGATGACGAGAAGACTCTTGTGAAGGTGTAGTTGTGAGTTGGTGCAGGAGGAGAATGTAAAGGTGTGAGAGGAAGGTAGTAATCCAGATGACACCAGCAGAGTGTGGAGCTATTAAAATGGGTCTGCCGCCTTCTGCTGCTCAACACGCTGGAAGTGTATATGGAAATTAGGTGCATGTGAAATATGGAAAAGTCACTTTAAACCATATGCCCACTGTTGGGTTATTTTTAATGTGTGCAATGTTGTTTAATTGAAAGAGATGTTGTGCCAAAGAAGCCAGCTGTATGGAGATGAGAGCGATCATGAATGGATGGACACAGGAAGGGATGAATGGAGTCCAGGAAGCTGTCGACTCAGGATGGTGGAAGCGGCACTTGGCAGAGTCTGCTGCAATGTGCCTCATGGTGGCAAGAGTCTTTCGGAAGTCAACAACTTTGACGACTCAATCTGCATTTCAATAATCATCAGGTGTATGAATTCACACCAGCGATGTTATATTTAGAGCGGAAATGATGAGTTGATTAATAAATTAGTCAACATACAGAGGAGGATTTTGTTACTTTTTCGACAAGCAATTCCTATATATCTTTTTTCCTGGTAACAGCTTTTAAAATGTGAGGATTTTATGTTTTTCTTGGTCATATTTAATGTTAAACTGAATATCTTTGGGTTTCAGATTTGGTCAGATGAACCAAGCAACCTGTATATGTTGTTTTGGACTCTGGGAAATTGTAATGGCATTTCTCCCTTTTTTTATTTTTTAATAGAGTCATTTTAAAAGTCTTGCCATGGAAAACCTGTTTAATCTGATAACATGGGAGAATTTATAATTTCCTAATTCATGTTGAAAACCTCTTAAGATGGGCAGAAACAACAGATTTAGCCTGATTTTATGACCCGAATTGGTCAACCTTGACTCATTTCAGAATGGAGATGAATTTCTGCTAGATCTGCTGTCGTTTGACACCCAGTTTAAGGGGGTTGTGATTAATTGCTTGAGCGATCAACAATCTCGCTGTTGGACGATCAGATGGATTTCTTGCATGTCCAAAATTTTGGTCGGCTGCCCTGCAGTTTAAAAAGTTTGGCAATCCAATTTCCTGCATGGCTGCTGTAAAAAGATCTGTGAGCTTATGTTGATGTTATTGGAGTAGTATTTTACACGTTGTGGCTACCTGTAGTCTCGATCGATACTGTGCTGCGATATAAATAAAGCTGATCTTCACTGCAAATCAGACCAACCATATTGTGCGCATTTTTTCAGCTGCAGGTCAATAGTAAAGACATGGCCATCTTGTTTTAAAAAAAAAAAAAAAAAAAAAAAATAATTTATGGAATGGTCAATGGACAAATGGAGATTCCATTTTTATGTTTAGTGTGAGCATCCATTAATGAAATAATGGTGACTGCCCAGCTTTATGCCACAGCTGTATGTTGTGTCACAATTTGATATTAGATGCCTAATTGGATTCGTTGAAGGTGTTTACCTCTGGCAGGGAGAAGTAATAGAGAGGAAAGCGGGAGCTGCAGGAACAGTGGGCCAGTGTGTGTTTACTTATGTAAACAGCTCCTTCCTTCCTTCCTTCCTATCTCGCCATTTCTCTGGGCCACAGTGAAGGCATTGTGATAAAACCCACAAGCACAACAGAGGTGATAATCTGTAAACAGAAAACTTGGTTTTCTTTCCTCTCAAACTACAGCTTTGGTACACTTGAAATTCTTTTATCTCACATTCGCTCCTTTAATCTCTAAATCTTTGTGTTTCCCTTCGTCCTCTTTAGATCTAACTGGTAGTGTAAGCTTTGTACTACATCTCTATTTCTATTTCATGTTCTTGCCATGCTTTCATTGCCTTTTCTGTCTTTGATAAGAGCGGAGGATGTATCCACCTGAAGGGAGGAGGAGGAGGAGGAGGAGGAGGAGGAGGAGGAGGGGAGCGATGAGAGAAAGGTAGAGCTTTAAGTTCAGATTCTGCTTCATGAAGGAGTGATCACACCTTAAATCAAAGCTGAAGAAAGTGAGGATGAAAAGAACAAGGACAAGGTTTCTCTGTGACCGAGTGATATGATATATGGCTGCGTTGATGTGCATTGTGCTTGCAGTGAAGTGGAGAGAAATGTAAAATGATATTTCAGATCAGGAGGTGTGTGTGTGTGTGTGTGTGTGTGTGTGTGTGTGTGTGTGTGTGATGAGTCGTGAAGATGTAGGAGAAGTTGGTGAGCAGAGATGACAAATGCAAAATGACAGAGGTCTTACCCTAACCTTAATAGCTTCCCACTCAAACAGTGAGGGAGATTCATACTCCCACACCTATGAAGTTGACAACATCAGCGTCATCAACTTGAAGTCCAACAATGGTGTCTTTGGGGATAAATGTACCTTCTAAATTATTTACTGACTTCTTTATCAGATTGTATTCCAGCTAATCTAGTCTCTATAATGGCTGAAAAAGGGCATCCAAGGACGGATTGATACTGCGCGTTTGTGCGGGCATGCACCTTCACAGTTTTCAGCCTCCTGAGTGAAGCTGCTCAAACATAAAAAATGCTTTCAGACAGATGTGATTAACCTACCAGGAGATCCGCTGCACCAATTAATCAACCAGGAAATGATTGATAAGCGGCAGCTTCAATCACAGCAGGAACGAGACTGAGTTGCATTTCTTCTAAGACATACATTTTGTGTGTGTGTGTGTGTGTGTGTGTGTGTGTGTGTGTGTGTGTGTGTGTGTGTGTGTGGTGACAGACAGACACTGAAATGGTTCATTAGCTTATAGTGAAAACCCTGCTGTGGCGTGGCAGCTCTCAACAGTTCAGTGTTGACATATTGCATGTGCATGTGGAAGGTTAGCTGTGTTTGTGTGTGAGAAGAGTGGGCTGGTGCAACTTGCCACTCTTGACTATAGTGAATGAATATTCATGCAGTTGTTATATGTGCCAGTGAACACAGACTCCAGATTGCAGGAATACAAATAAGAAGAACACTTGCCAAGTGTGTGGGTGCATGTGTGTGATCTGTGTGTGGGCGCAGAGAGAGATTATAGGCCCCGGAGTGTAGAGCAATTGGGAGGGTCAAAGATGTAGGTAGGTAGGTAGGTGTGTGTGTGTGCGTGCGTGCGCGTGAGTCGGAGAGAGAAAGAGAGGCGTAGCTGACATTTACTTAGCTCTTGTCCTCTAGGCTTTTTGTGCCCCACATTCAAAAGAAGAAGAGGAACACTCACTCTTGTTTTTTGAAACTTTTGCCTGCTGCCTTTACAACTCAGCCTCTGTCACTGTATTACATCCTGTTGTTTTGTTCCGAGCACATGGATAAAATAAGCTCTATGTGTGACAGTACAGTGAAAAAAGAAATGAAAGACTATGAAACACCACTATTATAAGAACAACAACAAAAAGCAACCACATTAGGTGCTAAATGCCAACTAGCTCTTAAGTCAGTAAGACATTGTCATCAATAAAGATCATGTGATGACTTCACATTTAGTTCAAGTCTGTCATCATGTCTTAAAACAATATTCACATCCCCATATGTACACTAAAAGACGTATTGGTTGCTGTAATCATTCTCCCTTTCTAGTGGTTAAAGGATCCCCAATTAAAGAGGTCGGGGACAAAATCTACAGTTCTCGTTCTGTGTGAAAAATTACTTCTAAAGTTCAGCTGAAGCTATATGCAGATTCAGCAGTCTTGGTGAGACAAATCAAGTGGGTATAGAGCTGCAACGATTCATTGATTAGTTGTCAACTATTAAGTTACTCGCCAACTATTTTGATAATCCATTAATCACTTTGAGTTTTTTAGCTTTTATTATGAAAAGAAGTAAACATTCTCTGATTCCAATGAGTATTTTCTGGGTTCTTTACTCCTCTATGACAGTAAATTGAATATATTTGATATTAGACATGATATTAGACACATGTCATATTGGGCTTTGCAAAAACACTGATTGACATCATCACCATTTTCTGACAACAACTAATCGATCAATCATGAAAATATTTTTTTTTTTATAAAAATAATCATTAGTTGCAGCCCTATCATCAAAAGTTGCAGTCTTTTGAGTACAATATCCCTCCACTGCAGCTCTGCACAAAAGCACTGTCTGGGGAAACACAAAAAGGGAATTTTGTACTGAAAAGACTTTGTTTGAGTAATACAGACTGCTGAAGCCTCATGTTAACTTAAGCTAAACTTTGGGATACATGTTTGCACACAAAGGGGACTGTGTCTATTACTTACACTGCAATTGCATTAGCAAGGGGTCTTTTCACAAAGTATGGACAGGAGGAATGATTACAGAGACCGATGACTTTTTTTAATTTTTTAGATGAATTGTGCACCACAATTTTTGTTTTTGTTTCAATCTGATTATTTGGAGAGGCGAAAGGTGGAAATATTGAGTTATTGTCCTGCCTGGTACTGTACACTTGGACCTCTCGAGCCAAGAAAAGATGCAGCAAAGGTCCCTAAAAAAGAATGATATGAGTTTTATATGCAGGGAACTTGTTTTTAAAAGGTCTCTGCAAATACAATAAGTGGGTGTCTGTGAACACTAAAAGACTGGAACAAAGTAAGAATACATAAAGGCAATTACAGCAGAAAAACAGACAAGTGGAAAAACCAAGAAGACAGCATTTTAACTTTGCAAAGAATGTTGCTGCTGATGAGTGTAATATAAATAAACTCCCTCAGGTTTGTCCTTTCCTGCAAAGCAAAAGGGAGACTAACGACAAGGAAATGTCAGCAGTACTCCACACACACAGAAATTGTGCAGGGGTGTGTATATAAATAGACCAGAGGTGGGTGTTGGGGTCTGAAGGACAAGTGAAATTCTAATAAATGCCAAAGGACAAGCATATGGAGACACCAAGCATTGACCATATTCGATTAGTGTAGTGTCTCAATCCTCTATTCTTACTTCTAGCTATAGATCAGCACTTCCCAATGTTTTTATTCAAAACCTATTGTTATGTACATTGTTGTGTTTCAGAAACGTTTAATAGTGCTGCCTCTGTCCTCAGCACAAGGACATCTGTGAGCTGATGGATATCTGAGAAGTGCTTAGCCGAACCCTCTGGGTCCTGAACACAATCAGTCATCATTCCAGCCTTACATCTGTTCATTTCAGAAAATTGCAAATGTGCAATAATTTAGTCTGCCTCCTGTCATAATTCTCTGCGATAAGCATCAGACTGTGAAGAAAGTGTTTTTTAGCTAGGGTTTGGTATTATTCAGACCTTATTAATTTACTGTCTAGTAACTTGTCAATATGAGTCCAAAATATGTTATTTCTACAGATTGCCACCATTGTAGTTTTTTCCCCATTATATGATTACCTTTGAGTGCTGCAACCATCAATTATTTTCATTATAGATTATTCTGTTGATGTTTATTTCAGCAAATCAAGTATCTATATCAGAAAAAATGATGCAAATCCTCATCCTATTTGAGAGGCTGGAATCAGCAGTGTAGGGCTGGAACTACCGATTATTTAGATTATCAATAATCTGGAGATTATTTTCTCAATAAATTGATTATTTGTTTGGTCTGTGAAATGTCAGAAAACCGTGAAATCCCAAATTGATGTTGTCATAAGGCTTGTTTTGTCCGACCAACAGAAGAAATGTATTCACCCACCAAATGTTTTCGACTAGGTTTTTGACGTTCAACTAATCACATAACTGCCTAATGGTTTCAGCTCTACCCTGATCAATGAACTAATATAATAACATAATATAATCAGAACAATGTCCTGATTCTGTTGTACGTTTAGGACAGATCGGGCTATCATTCTTGTTATGCTGTATAATGCCTTGGCTTTCACTAAACAATCAATAATGCATTTCCCCTGCCTAAAAGACAGAGGCTCATCTGTGCAGTGGAAATGTTGACCCTGCAACTCAGTGACATTGCTCCATTTGTTTCTGCTGCCCCTCCTCCCCCCTTTTCAGCCAATATGATCAGAGTCTGTGGAAGAAGAGACTCGTGGGAAGTCTTTGTTTGCTCTGTAATGAAGTAGGAATGTGTAATATGTATTTAGAATGATCACTTTGTTTCTTGCAGCAGTAATAAATGCGTAGGATTATGCATTGTTGTTGGTAGCTGTTGATGATGATGATAATAATAATACACTTACTGGAGGTGGAGGATGAGAAAGTATCCAAAGCATAGTCTGTGCTGAAATCACAACACGAAAACACATCTTCTCAACATCGTGTTCTAGCATGTATACCCCTAATCATGGCTGAATTGTTGCTTTGCAGGAAACCTCTTTGAAATGGAGCTCTAGAAATGAGCTATCGGTTTTGAAAAGTGACAGTATAATTGGATTTCTGTTGTCATCCAGACATGCAAAAACCTCCATTGCTTGTGGTCACTCATGGCTCCTTCTGGTAATATATACTGTACATCTGTCGTTATTAATTCTCACAACATAGAAGTAATGAAAGGACATAGGATATATTTTGTCAATAAAGTATGTAGAAGCTTTTAGAATCATAACTGGCCATTGTCTGCTCTTCCTCTGACTGTTTGTGAGAAAAGCCATCTGGCAGATATAATTTGAAAAAGGAGTACCAGGACATTGGGAAGATAATTTGAGCTAATCAAAGAACTCTTAGATCGGGGGGAGCGGGGAACAATGGTCAGTTATTCACAAGCGGTGAGAAATATGGCGCAGGTTGTGAAATGTCCTTGGCTCTCACATGCTCCCTAAGTCTGCAGAAGACAAAGAAAATACACAGGTATTCAGTAATATGTAACATATCGTAAAACATGTTGTAACCAGTGTATATATTTGATAAATAGAAAGCAACTGTAAAATAGCTCAAGAGTAACAAATGTCTGTTTTCGGCCTGGGAGTGTGAGAATCAAGGTAACATTTCATACATTGTGCTACTCGTGGTAGGGACCAAATGGAGCCGGGAGGATCTGGACTGTATCCAAACTGATGACAGCACCACCAGAAGATGGGACATAAATGAATAGAAAGACAGGTTTTTAACATAGCAGCATCAGATGCTTGGCGAGACTCTGTCGGTTCGTTAGGAGAGATAGGCTTGTCTTGTAATATCTGATCCGTGTACACGTACTTGTATTCTGCAATATCATTCACTAAAGCTTGATATAACTTATTTAAAGCGAATCCTGTGTCTTGATTTGATTCTGGTCTACCATTTTAACGAACACTTACATTGTGTAGTGACTTTAGAATTGGAGTCTGATAGTATTTGGCCTTTTGGGCTGGACCAGAACTGGTCAACGGTCACATTTTTTAACACCAAATCTTACATTAGCAAAAAAAGAAAAGTGTGTGTGTGTGTGTGTCTGTGTGTCTGTGTGATCAGTCCCACACCTCCAATTATCTGAATAAGAAGTGATTCTCTTTTTGCGTTTTTCTCTCTCCTCATTTTTCTCACCTGAGTGCACATCTTAAATGGTTTTATCACCTCTGCTCTCTTCCTCTCACCTCCTCATTTAATTTTTTGGCTTCCATCACTCTCTTTTCCCTTCACTGTGGTGTTTATGGCCCGTGCTGATTTATGTAAATTAGGGGTATTTTAATTGCCACCCCTCCGCTCTGTGAGACAGGCATGTGACATGTGGAGCACCCAGGCCAAATGTAAGAACTGTTTCTGTCTATCTGTCTGTGACACACATAAACACATGAATATTGGCACATGCACACACAGCACGAGGCTTTTCCTCTGCAATCCTGCTGCTACTCAGACCTATGCAGATTATTACCCAAGAAATTACAGACTTTATGCTAATCTGTTGCCTAGTCAGTGATGGAGAGTAAATGAACAATGGCCTCATCATTGTCTTCCATGTCAATGTAACAGCCGTTAAAAAAACACGTTTGCAGTTATTCTGTTGCTAAACTAGCTCGCTAGTTTGCCATGAAGCTATAAAATGTCATGTCTTTTGTAGTAGATTTGACGCAAGCTAATGAGTTGTTAATGTATACTTATTTTGTCTAGCTGATGTAATAGTGTAGGCCATACATATTCACGACTCGCAAGAACATAAGTATAACCAGCTTGACATTGGCGGAGGCTGACGTCCGAGAGAGCCAAAGCATGATGGTTGATATTAAAGAAACTTACATTTTGTGAAATACACCTGTCGGCATCAATTTCATCTCTGTGTGGCCAGGAGAGTTTGGGACTTGCTTAGCCTAGCTTAGCACAATGACAGGAGTCTCTGTCGAGTAAAAACAGATATTCTATTGAAAATATCCATTTTATTTTCCAAATTTAGTGAAAATTGTTTTTGGTTCCTCAAGACTTTGCGATGCAGTTGAAAGCTCTGGTAAAAGCTTAAGTAAAGATAGTTTTGTCAACGCTTAAACATGTTTGCTTTTCACTAAATTATAATTGCTTTTTTCTAAGTTCGAAGGCACAGAGCCTATGCTGAATTACTGAGCTCCTCAGCCAATGTCCAAAATACTGGTACATAAATTTCTTGCAAAATGTCTCGCTCGATACATATTTTACACAGATTTAAGGTATACTTATCCAAAATGTGTACTGCATGTTGAAAGAATTAACATCAGCCAATATATTGTTACCTTATTTACCTGAGATATCAATATCAGTATCATCAGCAAATATCCAGTATCGGTCAGGCTGTAATACAAGAAGCTCAAATCCCTGCATGCTCCAGCAGTTATATGAATCATGTTCTGGCACCACAGAGCCTTGGAAGTGATGCTGAGCCTTCTTTCTATAAACTAAACCGCAGTCTATCATTGAGTCAGTGTCGAGGCCGTAGACACTGACAGGGTGCTCTTACTACGAGCTTAGGCTGCAGGAAGCTATGGATCAACCAGACGGCCTCTTTATAATAGAATGTTTGTTTGTTTGTTTAGGTTTAATATGAGTTTTCACCTCCTCTAATGGACCCGGCTGTCGCAGGAAGGACACTTCCACACATTGCGAGTGGAGAGGCAGACTGATGGCTCTGAGTCTCTTCAGCGCCTGAATGTGAATCAACTCCTTAATAGTTCCCTTCACTTTATGAGTAAAGAGGGGCAGGATCTGTCTTTGTTTGTGTCTGAGTGTGTACCTGTCTATGTGTGTTTGTGCCCATGTGCGTGCGTGTGTGTGTGTGTGTGTGTGTGTGTGTGTTTAAAGCGGTAGATTTGGAGTCGCTAGACGGTCACCTTTGCTGTAAAAACTGCTTTATTGGCAATTGAATGAGCCAACAACCTGCGGTTTGTTGTCCTCAGGGGCAGGTCTTTGTGTGTTAACGCAAGTTTTAGGAGATGTCTGCTGAGGTGGGACAATCGGCGGCTTTGGCAGCCGGAACCATGGTCACCAGATGTTCTTATCATCCCAGTCTTACACCTCTCATTCTTTCACAGTCAGAGAGAGAGAGAAAAGAGACTGGGCTGACTCTGGTTCAGCCAAGAGGCAGTATTTCTCTCTCTCTCTCTCTCTCTCTCTCTCTCTCTCTCTCTCTCTCTCTCTCTCTCTCTCTCTCTCTCTCCCTCCACCTCCACTTTTTTCCACTTTTAATGGACTTCTATTCAACGTTCCATTCCTGATTTATAACTGTGCTTTTCACTTATGAAATCCTTATTCACTTTATAGAAGTCATTTATGTCCTTTTTACACTGTCAGCCGTGCAGCACAGCGTTGGCCATTACACATACACATACCCTCTGAGACATGACCGGTATTTGAATATGAATGTTGCTCAGAGTGGTTTATTTTTGAATGTTTCTTGAGCTTGATGTAGTGATGTGTGCTTGTGTGTGTTAGCAACTAAAGGAGATTTCACACAGTTCACACAGTACCACCACCACCATCACTGTCGCTCCGCCCCAGCCCTCCATCCCTGAGCCCATCTGTGCTCAGAATGTTTGTTTGTTGTGGTTTTTGGTGAGATTTAAGAGCTGGGAGAGTGAAATAGTTTTGGGAAGCCTGGGTAAAATCTGTATGTTTGGGCGCAAGGGGGTGTTTTCAAGGCCACACAATCACTTCCAATCTGGCTTCAGGCTCACACTGCAGTAAGTAGATTATTGAATCGTAATACTTTGTCTTACAATCATTTTTCTAAAAACAAGTGAACTAAATCTACAAATTGTTTTCCAGTGTTGCTGCACCTGTTAGGGGACTATTGGGGGGGCTACAGAATAAGTCAGGTGAATCCACTACCATCATACAAATTTACACTTGATTTGAGAAAATGTACATATTTATTTGTTGTTTTATTTACAGGTGACAATGCACATTATTCACCTTTTTTAGAAATGTAGGTTGTCTCAACATGTAATTTCGACTCTCAACCAGATAAAAAAAAACTAAAACAAATTGGATAAAATGGCCATGCAGTTGGCTGGTTGATTTCTTTAATATAAGAAAACTAAGATCTCAAAATTTTAATAAACAAAAGAACAGAAAACACTTGACTGTGGACAAGCTGGAGTTTGCCAAGTTATGACTTATTGACTAATTGATTATATGACTAATTATGAACGTTCAAATTTACATTTTTCTTAGCATGTTAAGGACATTATGCTGTGCAGAGCCGTGCGTGTGTTCGCATTCATTCACATTCCTCTTCAATACAAATGAGAAGGCTTCTATTTATGTTACAGTGATACACAGTGTTACAGTGACATTTTACCCACACACACACATATTCTCCCTCTCACTCACAATCTGTACTTGACATAGGCTTGACACAGCCAAAGCTCAGGTGTGAAATAATTAAATTTGGGCTCCATGCTCATGCTTACTCTGCCCTGTGGACAGCCTGAGCTCTGCAATGTCATCCTGAGGGGAAACATTCTACACCTCTGCAGTGCGCAGCATGTGTTTCTATAGAGCACTAGCCCTTTTCCCTGTTTAATTACCAACATCTATTTGTTTCCTGGTTAATTTAAAGTAAAGACAAATAATAGCCTTTCTGTCCGGAGCATTAACCACATAGCAGTTTATAGTCTTTGCATAATATACTGGGAGTAGAAAATTGTAAAATGGCAAATATCGTCTCCTCAGAGATCGCTCTGGTGATTATAATTCCAAACTTGTGAATTAGAAATCAAAACAACAAAGAGAAATATTTTTGAAATGCTCTTTCTCCAGACTCCCTCTTCTCAAGTATCCTTGATCGCTGATTTCTCTGTATTTCACAGCTCTGAGGGGTTTCTCACTTATCCCAGTCTTTAAACTGGAGGGACTGTCTCTCTCTCTTTCTCTTTCTTTAATGATGTGCTTGAGTGATGCTAATGAATGGTTCTTACACTCCTCCTCAGTCTCTCCCCTCTCTGTTCACTTTTCTTCTTCTCTCCATCTGCCTGTTTGATCTGTCAGAGAGACCACAGAAAGAGATTTTTCTACTTCAGTTATGAAACTCCCTCAGGGTGATTCTAGAGGAAAGCTCGGATGACTTTCCTCATTTTTGCCGGCATGGCAGTGTGATAGATGGAAGTGTTTAAAAGGCCTGACTGTTTCTGTGGGCTGTCCATCTGAGTGGCTCACATTTAGCAGTCAGGAGGGAGTGTTTGGGTACATGATAGAAAGGGTGAAGGTGTGTAGGTGGCTCTGTTGAGATACGAAGTTGTGTGGGTTTGTGTACTTACTATGTATGTGCATACAAGTCTTTGTGCCATCATGTGTGGTGCAAGTGAAGTGCGGTGTGAAGGAGAGCCCAATGTGACGCTCTGCACAGCCATGACTGGTTGCACTCTGAGCCAACTCTCCCATGTTGGGTTACATGTTTTTCTGTAATAAGGTTTGATAGTTTGCTCATAGTGATAATTATAACCCAATTCTGCAGTTCCCCTTAGCTCCGCTGAGCGTTTTCAGCTGTCTTTTTGGGTTTTTTTGCGGCCACCAACTTTTCCACCAATTAATTCTTACTTCTATCAACTGCCGCAGAAATGTATTTTCAGTGAAAAAGCTCTAAGGCACAGCACCAAATAGAAGACAGACAAAGCTACGAACTACTGTACCTGGCAAAAATTGTGGAGCTAAAAAAAACAAACCGATATTGCCCTCAGGAAATCGGCGAGTTAATATTAGACTTAGAGAGTTAAATCATCTTAAAAAATGGCTTAAAGTGAAAAAAAAAGCCCACCAATAGGCATTTTGACCACTAGAAGCGCTATAAAAACACGTTTAGTTTAGTTTGGACCGTGCACGAGGACGTACATTCAAGCACACAGACGGCGAAATTCACAACCCCCTGTTACACTGTTACACAACTTATTTTGCTGATCAGTGGCGGTAACGCACCAACAAATGTAGCAGAGCACCAACAAAGGCAGGAAAGAAGACTGTCAGCAAGCAAACATGGTAAACAAAGAATGATTTCAATTAATTAATAAAATCAGCTTTGGAAATGCACTTAACATGTTTCTCAGACCTCAAGGGTACACACAGTGTGTTTTGGTGACTTACACTGAATGGAAATAACTTTTTGTTGTGTCTGTCTTTCACCCCACTTTCAGTCTTTTTAGTTTCAGATTTTTAGTATCTTTACTGCTCTGCATTGGAACGTTAGGAATTTTAGTTCTTAACCTCTTAACCTGCTTTGACCCCTGTCTCTTTCAGCTAGAATAACTCTGCCATTAAACACAGCTCTAGCCAGCCCGGTATAACTCATTTATTCTGGTTCTGCTCTCTCATCCTTTATCTCTTCCTGCATTCCTCAGTTATGCTCCTATGCCAACCCCTAATCTCATCCCCCATTTTGTTCCATCCTGTATTACTATCCTTGATCCTTGCCATCTTGTCTTCATCCCTCTATCTCACAGTCTTCATCCCTATCCATCCCTGCTCTCCGTCCCTCATCCTGCCATCCCTCGTTTCATCCTCTAAGCCGGTGCAGAGGCTGCAGCCAGGTGTTCGATGTGTCGATCTGGTTAGCCGGCGGGTTAGATTGTCAGATAATCAAGACTTAGCCCCCACTTCCCACTCTGTAAAGGCTGTCTGCTGCTGTTCCCAAGCTGAGACACACATGCAGTCACAAAGACGGATTGCAGTCAAATGGTCGGAAGGAATGTAGCTGGAAAACGTTTTTGTCCCCAGTGCTTTGAGAAGGACTGACAGGCAAACAATTGAACTGCTCAGTAAATGGCACAGTAATAACCCAAGCAGACAAAAGTCTTCTTGTGTCTATTAATGATCTTCAAATTGGTTCATGACTCCTGCTTTCTGCATGTTAACCGCAGGATGAAGGTATGTCAGGAGACAAGAGAAAGGAGTGTGTCGGAAAGATCCATGGTGATTTTGGACTGAACATCATCGTGAAATCAGACAAAAGGGACTTTGGGAAATGGAAAATTGGAAGCGTTTGGGTTTCATTGGAGAAGATAGTGGAAGAGTGTCGGAGCTTGCAGAGGAAAGCTTTAATAACACTGAAAAGATATATCAAGAGAGGAACAGATGAGTTGTTTTCATGTGTAGAGAAGAAGCAGAGGAGGCAGGGTTATCTGAGTCCTTGAAAGTAATTTCCCAGTGCAGGTTGAGATATAGATAGAGAGAGAGAAAGAGAGGAAGGTATAGATAGGAGAGAGAGCTAAATGAGGACAGTGTATGAGCACTTGGTTAATCTATGGGTCTCTGTCATATGACCTCAATCAATATGCGGCAGGAAATTGCAAACCTTTTCTCCCCTGCAGTCTTGACTTGCTCATTCTCTTTTCTTAATGCAGTGCTTTTTAATTACTGCAGGCTAGTTACACTTTTTACAAGTGCAAGCATGTATGGAATATGAGCTATATGGATGCTGCAGATCAGTAGCAAGTCAGCAGAATATTGCAACATTTGTACTCTGAACTTTGTGACCTCGGACTGGCTTATCTTCAGAAGCATTATTTGCTCTGAAACGGCGGTGGGATTTTGTGTGAGAAAAGGTTTAGTCGGTGTTATTCGTAGAATAGAATGGATAGAGGTGAGGATACAGTTTCTCTGGCTCAGCTCTATCCCACAGCAGGGTGTGAGTGTGAGCTTGTGTGCGTTTGATTGCCGATGCACTTTTTCATTCTTTATCTCTGTTTATCTGTGATTCATCTGCTTCAGAAGGCAGAAAGGACAATCAGGTTACGGCCTCATGTGTATGCCACTTGCCAATACACTGTGAAGTGTATTTAATGTATACATGTTTTTGTTTTTTTTGTTGTAAATCAATGGGCATTACGTTACAATATTCTGTATCAGTTATGTTCTTTTTTCACCCTTTTGAATGCAGTTTTTTTTAGTTGAGAGGTCTCTCGCTTAAGTAGCTCTCCTAGAAGAATCACACCCTTTTTAAACCTGATTATTGGCTAATTTCATTACACATCTGGAAGCCTGTGTGCAGGATTAAGGGGGATCTATTGGCATACGTGGATTATAATATTCATAATTATGTTATCATTAGTGTATAATCACCAGAAATTGAGAACCAATGTGTTTTCAGTGTAACCTCTTCCACGGAGCCCGCCATGTTACACTGCCATGTTTCTACAGTAGTCCAGAACAGACCAAGCAAACGGGCTCTCCAGAGGGCCTTTCGCTTTTTTATATGTAACCTGAAGTAGAGGTGTGACTGTCAAATAAATTTTTCTATTAAAGCCATATAGGATATTTAATTCATAGCTTTTCAAGCTTCAAAAACAAAACCTTCTGCAGTGCTCTAATACTAAATAAATTGGATACATAAAACTACAGCACTGAGCACATGGCACTTCCTGAATGTGCAAAACATAACGGAATATGTAAACAGAAATGTTGTTAGGCCTACATTAAATTGTAAACAGAAATAATCGATTATGGCCCGGCCGATTATCGATGCAGCATCGTCCATGTCAACGATTCGATGCATCGATTATTTGATTAATTTCAACACCTCTAACCTGAAGGCCACCATAGGTTCTATTACACGCTTGGAAAGGGGGGGGTGAGCCGAGGGGTAGGTTGGTTACACTCTGCAACATAGTTGCTATCTTAAAGTTCTATTTTTCTTTGAACAACCAACCAAATGCCAAAAATAATCAGTTTACAATCATATAAAGCAGACAAGAGCAGCAAATTGTCATATTTGAAATGCTGAAACCAGGTAGTGTTTGTTAATGCATTAAACGATTATTTAATTATCAAAATGATTGCTGATTAATTGTGAATTTATACCACTGCTTGGACATGGTCAGTTTACACGTCTGATAGTTGTTTTTGACCAAATGTGCAGCCCTCTAACTCTTCTTCTGTCTCCCTCTGCTCTCCATTATCAGGCTGCTGCTGACTTTGCCAAGGCCCACCTGCCTGAGGCGCTGCGCCAGCAGCTACTGACCTACGAAAGGGAGCGAGAGCGAGACAGAGAAAAAGACAAGGAGAAAGATGAAAAAAAGGAGAGGGGCGGCCTGTCCTATCCTTCAATACTGGAGCAGCAGATCCTGAATTTGGACAGAGAAATGCTGGACAAGCTCTCAGCCACTTACAATGAAGCAGGTGTGTGTGTGTGTGTGTGTGTGTGTGTGTGTGTGTGTGTGTGTGTGTGTGTGTGTGTGTGTGTGTGTAAAAATTGTGTGCAGGTTCTTGCATGGAAAACAATTTGGGGATATTTTTCCTGCAGTGGTTTTGTCTTTCTGGATGCTACACTGGTTCATTCATTAGCAGTGATCTAAAGTGCAAACAGTATATCAGCTTGAATGTGTGACCACAATAGAGTGCAGAGGCCACATACAGATGGATTTTTAAGTGCTCATATTATGCTTTTTGGCTTTTTCCCTTTCCTTTATTGTGTTATATATCTTTTTTTGTGCATGTTATAGGTTTACAAAGTTTAAAAGCCCAAAGTCCACCCCAAAGGGACTTACCATCTCCAACAGAAAACACTGTTCACAAACTGCTCCAAACAGCTCTATTGTAGTCCAGCCTTTACTTCCGTGACGAACGTGCGTCACTTTGTAACACACGTTATAATGCTCGCCTAGCTGCTAGTGTGGCACTAAAACGGAGAGCTCAACACACAGGGTGAAAAGAGGAGCTGCAGCAATGTGTAATACAACAAAAATATGGTGTTTTTTTGAAAATTAAATTAATGTAAATGTAATGTAAACCTATTCTGATATAACCTCTAAATACAATTATGAACCTGAAAATGAGCTTTAACTTTAACCAAAAGTGTTAAGTCCAGGGAAATGTTTTTAAATATCCCCTATAAAGCTGCACGCAAACAATTATTGTCTACTCTACTGTTTCACTTGACTGTTGTTGAATAGTGACTGTCAGCAGCCCCAGGCCTTGCTTATTCAGCTGTTTAAATACAAGCTGATCTTCACCATGCTTGTAGTAATTATCTCTGGAGAGAGGCAGAGAGAGAGAGAGAGAGAGAGAGAGAGAGAGAGAGAGAGAGAGAGAGAGAGAGAGGTAAGAGGTAAGAGAAGGGTCAGAGGGAAGGAGGACATTTTGCTGGTAAGAGCTATACAGTAGAAAGGGATAAAAGACCTGTGCAAAATGGCAAAATGAAGGGATGGCAATTCAAGAGAAGGGCAAGGAAAGACAGGAAAGGGACAAACCGAAAGAGGAGCGTTGAAAGGGTGAGGAGAATGAGATCATGGATACAAAGGGTGATGAAAAAGTCTGATCTGAAGGAAACAAAACATACCTTTTGTGAAGGAGGGGAGGAAGAGAACAAAAAGTCCCACAGCAGAATCATACAGTGCGATTCATTCATGAACATATTTGTTGTAGATTCCACGACCGCCTTGTTTTTTAATTGGGTTTTTCAACCACCACCTCTGTCAATTTAACATCTATACTAAAGGGAGAAAGTAGAGGAGGCCTAGACAAGACCACCATGTATTATTTGTTCGTCTTTTTTTTTTTAGAAACATTATTGGCTCATTGAACATGCAAGGGAGAGAGAGTTGAATTACAGATTATGAGATGATTACATGGACTAACTGTGTAACATGCTGCAACCTCAAGAATTCAGTGTTCTTGTGGGTCACTTTTTTCCTTCCTGTGCCTCGGATTAAACTAACTCTCTCAGCTGAGTGAGAAGCAGCGTAAAGACGGGAGAAATGGAGACGATGTGAAAAGGTTCTGGTTTTACGGAGCAACTAACGACAGAGATGCGTTGTCATTCCTTGAAGGGAAATTTCCACTTCCAAACTATCTGGGTTTTAGCTTCAAAGTTTTGCGGATAGATTTTGATTGTTTTATTATCATCGTATAGATAATAGTAACAACGTTATACTCGCCGAGTTAATTGCTGAGATTCTTTGAACACAGAAACACTATGACTAGAAGTCAAATGGGGCGCCTGAACAGTGTGCAGCCAAAATGACAACCTGCACAGACAGCTGACTCACATGTACAGTAAGTTGTTGCTGGGGTCATTAATATGAAAGGGCCATTGAGAAGGCCTCACATACTCTAAAGAACGATGGGTCATATGATACACTGATTGTTAAGAGAATTAAAGGTCTGTGAATCTGGAGCGCCCAGTCTGGAGGCGACAGCTGATTATTACCAGACAGAATATACACTGCAGCTGCGTTATCTATTTCTTACGCTCACCTGCTCTCAACCTCTTCATCCTCTTTTATAGTTTCTGATCTCTTAAGCTACGTGACCTGTTGCATCCAGGCTCCAAATATCTGTCCATATCTTTTTCTTATCCCTCTATATGTCTATCTTCCTGTTTTTGAACAGCACAGCAAGGAAGGACTGACACTGAGCTTATAGATAACATTTACGGTCAAGCTCCATTACAATGAAAATGCTCCCGTGTTGTCTGATCCAAGCATTTGACATTCAGGGATTGAATTGGCTGCATTATTCGTCCTATCATTCTTGTCAGCGTCCCAGGGGGGGGGGGGGGGGGGGATCTGCTGATCAAGTAATTGTTGTGCATTTTGTCCCTGTATCTGATTCAACAATCACATCATTTAGGGTGCACAGCTCTCTGCTTTCTGTCGCAATCAGGGCCTAAATTAAGCTGGCAGGGGAGGAAGAGAGCGGTAAAGTAGAGGGAGACAGTCTCAATTCAGGTCCCAGTACCTAGGACAACAGCATATCAGATTTATACCCCTGTTTATTCATCCCTCCGTTGTTTTTTCAGCCAACAAAAGCGCTTGAAAGAAAGATAAGGGAGATGGGACTTTGATGGAATGGCCAGGAGCTTAAAGTCTATTATGGAAACAGTCTTCTTAATGTTGTGTGGTATTCTGTTAGTACTAACCTTTATGTAGCTGTGTAATGTCTCTCAGCACAGGTTTGCACTGCAAAAGCATACAACAGTGTCTATTAGTGGATTAGTTCAATAGTTAGTAATTGTTGCAAGCAGCAATATAGAGCGATAGGAATGGTAAATGGTCAGCATTTATATAGCTCTTCTCTACCTTACCGGACACAAACGCTTTTGCCCCTCGTTCACCCACACACACATTTATACACCAATGGTGACGGAGCTGCCATGTAAACGGGAGCAACTTGGGCTTCAGCGTCTGCTCAACAACACTTCGACATGGGACAGGAGCGACCCGTTCTACCTCCTGAGCCACCCGCCCGACCCTGGTTACGATTAGGACATTTTTTAGATTACTTCATGGTAATATGTGCAAGGATAGATTAGGAAGAACATTTTTTATCATCTATCTTTTGGAAGAGAAAAATATAGCTCTACAAATGTTAAATATCTTTTTTACAAAGCATGAATTAAACATACTATGTACTGTATTTGTTCACTGCATTATGAAGTGCTATATATTTTAAAGACAGGTGATAGAAAACAGTGAGTGTGTGGAGACTGAGCCATTTTAACACACACAGCAACATGAACACACAGCATCTTTTCAATGTGAAAGAGGCAAAAGGCTGAGCTCCCAGAAAGCAGAACATTTTAGAAACCAAATATCTGCACACAAAAAAAGAAGTGCAGCTTAATCTGTTAAATGCCGTCATTTAGTTTTTGCTTCTCTAAGCTTTGTATTTGTTTGCTATTATGATTATTTTTAGCTTAATTTTAACGATGTTAGTGGTTTTGTTGCTACGAGTCATTTTTCTGCTCTGACTCCAATGGTGTTAAATCTTTGTTTGAACTGTTCTTTTTCTCTGTCAAACGTCTGATTACTTTAGCACTTTACATTCCATTCCCCTTTAACTAAATGTTGTTCATACCAAGTATGTTTGCAGCAGTTTGTTCAAACTCAGTATTTCCTCCTTTATTTAATTTAATTTTGTTTATCCAGCAGAGAGCCACTCCATTTGAACTGGCATGGCACCAAATAGTGACGCAGACACTAGTCTTACAGCCCCAGTTATGTGTACTGTGAATGTTATCGTACTGTATTTCTTTGTGACATTAATTGTTATTTGCCATATTAACTATGGACAGGCCAGAACAATTCTTTACTCAATTTGTCTCATTCATTTTTCCAATCACCTCCAATGGTGTTAATCTTTGTTTGAACTGTTGCTTTTCTCTGTTAAACGTCTGATTACTTAAAAAAAAAAAGGAAAAAAAGAAGCACTTTACATTCCGTTCCCCTTTAACTAAATGTTTGTTCACACCAAGTATGGACAGGCCAGAACAATTCTTTACTCAATCTGTCTCATTCATTTGACCGTAGTAAAATGTAAATAGATGCCATTGATTCACCTTTGGAAATGAAGCTACAGCAACATGGTAAAAAAAAAAAAAGTGACCTACAGGTACTAGTGAAGCTAGAGTACTAAGGACTCTACCAAGTCATTTTATCATAATAAGACAAAACACAAATGTCTGACTGAGACTGTGTTGTCCTAAAATAGAGACAAAGCAACTCTTGGTGTTTTTTTTAACCCAAGGTTTACTGCTCGCTGTCAGTCTGGATGTGATTAATTGAGACTGCTGTTTATGTCTGCGTGTCTGTGGTTCACTTGCTCACAGCGCTGTGCTAAAGAATAGGTTCCAATAAGGTGTTTTTGACAGCTGCTGTGTTATGGAAAAATAATGTTCTTTTAACATTAAAGCATGTAAACATGTTCTAGCAGAAACTACAACTATGTATATATGAACCTGAAAATGAGCACAATATGGAATATATAAAGAATGTGTATGTGTAAATAAAGAATAGAAAATGAATCAAACTTTAAATAGCCAATAGCAATCAATACAAAAAGTGCCTTAATCATAGTGATACTGATCTATGCATATCGGATCAGGACATAATGTTGTTTGGGTCCTGTTTTACAGTATAAGGGCCCAAATGATAAAGCCTTTGGCAAGACTATGGCATAGACCTATAGATAGACAACATGAAAGCGTGTTATCTGCAGAATACAAAAAGACTAAATGGTTCCTGGAATAAAGTTCAAAGAAGATCAAAAATAATATTCCATTTTAAAAGGTTTATTAATGTGCAGTATAGACAAAAGTGCACTGGGAAATGTGTAGCCTAGGGACATGAACATAATAATGATTAAACATTTGACCAAACCGGTTCGACAGGTTCTGACATCTCAGATATGACAGTTATTGTTATATAACACAGCTTGTCAATTGCAGGGGTTTTTAGCAGCTGACTTTAACATTTCCGATATCTGAGTTTTCTGAGCTCACCAAGGAGACTTTTTTTTAAAGCGGTTCTTGCTCACTGCATAACTGCATTTACATTAGATAATGTTTTTCATTTTGATGAATTATCTTCTTAAGCCACATCCAAGCCTGCAAGTTGGATGTTGTGCTCTGACTGTCTGACCTCCGCATGAAAAACTCAGTGATTACATTCAAGTTGTTTAAGTGTAAGGAATCCGAGCACAGAGCTTTCTATTATTCTGCACCCAGTTGGTTGTGTAAATAGGAAGGAGATTGATTATCTTATTTGGGAACTCTACCCACTTACAGGTCTTAAGGAATACTACTGAATATGTGAGAGGAAAAAAAGTTGTAAAGCAAAGTAAGCAGCAAGTTTGAAAAAGTGCGTAGTTAGAAAGAAGTGAGCTTACCAGACCTCTGTAGCCTGCTCCTCGTCTGGCTAGTCGCTCGAGGCTACATTAGCCGCTACTAGCATAACACACCTGTATCTCACACTGAACTGTCAGTGGTCAGGTTGCACTATGGGTAATGTAGGCACAAGGTTTTGACAAAGAAGAAAAATTGTGGAATAAAACAGACAATATCTCTGGTTTTGCCTTGAATAATTAGAGGAGACACTTAGATCCATTGGCTTGTGAAATCATGTGCTTTGCCCAGATATGACCTGAAAGTCACTGCAGTCTATGATAAAGAATTATTTACTATCTATTTTGTATCATGAGAGTTATAAGAGGAAGAAGAAACACTAGGGAAATAATTGGTTCAAATGTAGACAGGAGCCCAAAGCAAAACCCCACATAGGGCTTCAAAATGGCTGATGCTGGCCCAGAGGCAGCTAGTTATTTAGGATAGAAATGAATGAATGGATGAAAACAATACATTATAGAAAGCAGAGATTGTCTAAAGCTTCATAGTGGCATTATATGCAAATTCAGAGTGATGCGCAGACTTATAGAGCAGTTTAAAATGTGACTCTGGAACAAACTTCCCATTCATATTAGGCCCTCCTCTATACTGCTGAGATCTTTGAGTCTCGACTTAAAACACGTTTATTCTTTGGCGTATGATTTAGTTTAGGGACATTTGTATATGAGTGTGTTTGTATGATGTTCATTGTGTCTATATTTTTATTGTCTTTCTTTGCTTTTACAGTTGTGTTCCAAATAATAGCAGTCCAACATCACTAACCTCATAAATCATTTTTTTTTGGTAGAAGTGATATTTCTACATGGCAAATAATTTACTACTAAGTGTTGTAGAGTCATAGAAAACCAACAGACCCAACAGTCATGACATGCATGCTGCTCATTCTGTGTAATTGAATCTGTAATTGAAAGGGGCATGTTCAAAATAACAGCAGTGTTGTGTTCAATTAGTGAGGTGATTGATTCTGTGAAGAAACGGGTGTCAATGGTGGCCCATATTTAAGGAAGGAAGCAGTTGTGCATGCTGGTTATAGTGCATTTCACACTGAAATACTCAGCAAAATGGGTCGTTCCAGACATTGCTCTGAGGAACAGCGGACTTTGATCAAAAAGTTGATTGGAGAGGGGAAAACTTCTAAAGAAGTGCAGAAAACTATAGGCTGCTCAGCCAAAATGATTTCAAATGCCTTGAAATGGCATCCAAAGCCTGAACGACGTGGGAAAAAAGGGTCAACTACCATTCGAATGGATTGAAGAATAGCCAAAAGGCAAAGGCTCAACCAATGACCAGCTCCAGGAAAATCAAAGAAGACTTAAAGTTACCTGTGAGTACTGTTACGATCAGAAGAAGGCTATGTGAAGCAAAGCTATCAGCTAGAAGCCCCCGCAAAGTCCCATTGCTGAAAAAAATTTTACTGAATAGGTTGAAATTTGCCAAAGGACACATTGACTGGCCAAAGGAGAAATGGGGCAACATTCTGTGGACTGATGAGAGCCAAATTGTTCTTTTTGGGTCTAGGGGCCGCAGACAGTTTGTCCGACGACCCCCATATTCTGAATTCAAGCCACAGTACACTGTGAAGACAGTAAAGCACGGTGGATCATGGATCAGTTTCAGTACATCAAAATACTTGAAGAGGTCATGTTGCCTTATGCTGAAGAGGAAATGCCTTTGAAATGGGTCTTTCAACAAGACAATGACCCAAAACACACCAGTAAGCGAGCAAAGTCTTGGTTCCAGATGAACAAGATTGATGTTATGGAGCAGCCAGCCCAATCCCCAGACCTCAATCCCATAGAAAACCTGTGGGGTGACATCAAAAATGCTGTTTCTGAGGCAAAACCCAGTAATGCAGAGGAATTGTGGAATGTAGTTCAATGGTCCTGGGCTGGAATACCTGTTCACCGGTGCCAGAAGTTGGTCGACTCCATGCAACACAGATGTGGAGCAGTTCTCAGAAATAATGGTTATGCAACTAAATATTAGTGCAGTGATTCAAAGTAAAGCCAACCCTTGAGACATTTTTCAGTTCATACAGTAAATGTTTGAGTTTGTAAAGAAAAATGCAAATACTGCTATTTTTTTTGAACAGCCTAATATTCCTTTTTCTTCACTTTCTGTAAAGGTATAACACAAACTTGATCAATTTTGGTCATGCTTTGATTTGGAATTGAATGTGCAGTGTTCCCAATGCATTGATATTATGGAATTAAAAGCTATTCTAAGGATTTTGTGCATTATTCACTTTTTTAAACACACTGCTATTATTCTGAACACAACTGTATAACATAATATAACTTTGCACAGCACTTTGTTCAGCCTAGGTTGGTTTTAAATGTGCTCTATAAATACATTACTTGACTTATGCAGTACAAAATGCTAAATGTAGCATTGCTATAAATGTTAACAGTGCAAGTCCATGGATGGAAAAATCATATTGTGGGTGGACTACTGGGCAGGTATTGTTTTTAAATTTTTTAGGAAGGTTTTGAGAAAATGAGCCCGGGTGAATAGGATGGTGGCAGTCCTGCACTCTCATTTTTCACCTACAATGCACTACTCAGTTAAGAACATAAATCCACGTCTGGTGCTATATGGACACTTATACTCTCCAGAGTCTTTGCTGACTCTGAGAGAGTGAATCAGTGCAATGATATAAATTGGAGTGAGACTAACTGGGGCTGAGATGCTAATTGTATTGGAGTTTTGAAGGTATTTCAGGCCAAGCTAAGCCAATGATTAGCATGAGCACAGGGTGCATGCAGGCCATGGTGCCATTTTAATAGAGAATGCTGAACATGTACTTGGCATGGCTGGGCTAATTGGGGAAGGGTGTGCTAGCAAGGAACCTCAGTCCATTATCTCTATCGCCATGGGAACTAGATCAGGATAATTAGCTGGACCGCATGGCACAGTGCAGTGGCAGCTATAGGCGCGAGCATCAGCATTAGGGATGCATACAATGATGAAACTAATAGAAATGGATTTTTCCCAAACTGTAAAAGATGTAGTAAGTGGTTTACAATTAGGTGGCATCAATATTCACTTCATCTGAGCCTCGCTTCAGGCTGGTGCTCTTTCTTGTAGTTATTTTCTCTCTCCTTTTTCCCGTTTATCACTTTTTTCGTACCCCAAGCTATAAATGGGAGTCCTGCTAAAAAGTAATCTCTTCTCTTTCTTTCCTCATATCTCTCCCCTTCTCTCCACCCCTCCTCAACTCTTACTCTTAATTTCATCTGCATCCACTTCTGCCTGTGTTACTGTACCTCTCTCTCCCATCTCATTCCTCACATATTGTTACTGCATCAGGTGTAGGACCTATTTTATATATGTGTGGGACGGAGTAACTGTAAACTGAATGTAGGACCCTTCATGGGGAGATGGATTTATTTCATTCAGTTCAACACCGAACGCCTGAGACATAAACTCTGTCAGTCAACAACACACCAAGATGTGGAACTTTAAAGGGAAGTCTCAAACGTTAGTAGGTCAACCACATTCTTGCGATGGCATTTAAACCAGCTTTATGTTAGTGTTTTCGCTACCTCATGGGTATTTTTTTTATACTAAAATCCTGAGAATGTCTTGACTATATGTCCCATTTTCCCATCTCCCCCACCCCCCCCCTCTCCGGGTGGTCTAGACCAGTAGGACCCCCTACTTTCTCCTCTTTTTTCCTCTCTCTCTCTCTCTCTCTCTCTCTCTCTCTCTCTCTCTCTCTCTCTCCCTCCCCAGTTTTGTCTTTGCTCTGTGTGAGCAGATGGCCAAACAGGCAGATCTGTTCTTTCTCTACAGGACTTTGGATATCACACAATAGGCCTCAGATTCTGAGTCCACACTCTGTTCTGCCTGGCTGGAAAGCTAAACAAAGAGAGGAAGGAGGAGAAGAAATGAAAGCGTTTGAGAGAGTAGGACAAGGAAGAAAAGCTACTTCAAAGAGTGTTTGCAATGTTTGCCCATGATTCATGTGTTTCACTTTAGTGCAGGAGGGAATGAGGCAATGGTTCTCCTTAGATTACTGAAGTTTTTAATTAGGTTGCTATATTTAGGGTTGGGGATATGACAAACCATACCGTGAGTTGATATAAATTTGTCAGCCATCACATAATGTTTTTAAGCAGGACCGTTTTGTGGCAATATTGTATTGTTTTAGCCATGCTAGCACTGTGGCTCTATGAAAGGGTAATGTCGGTCTCTCTTAGTTGGTCCAAACTGAAATATATCAATTATTGGATGGATTGCACTGAAATGTTGTACAGACCTTCATGGACCCCAGAGGATGAACCCTTATGACTTGGTGATCCCCTGACTTTTCCTCTAGCACCACTATGAGGTTGATGTTTTCATTGAAATGTCTCGACAACTATTGGATGGACTGCCATGAAATTTGGTTAAGACATTCTTGTCCCCCTCAGGATGAATTGTGATAACTTTGATGATCCATCTGGTCGATTTAATTTGGCCATTCCTTTGGTTTACGACCAAATACCTGCAAAACTGAAGACATCAGCCTCCACTGTCCTGTGTGTTAAGTGCTAATTAGCGAACGTTAGCATGCTAGCACACTAAAATAAGATGATACACATGGTAAACCTGCCAAACATCAACATGCTAGCATTGTTATTATGCGCTTTGTTACCATGCTGACGCTAGCATTTAGCCCCTCTGTGCCTAAGTTGTAGGCCAGTCGCTTGATGTATAAATGTAATAAATAAATACTAATATTACCTTGATTTGACAGGTATTTGATTTGCTGGATGCCACAAACATTCTTCTCTCTGTCTAGTTATTTTAGTCATGAAAAGTTTCTATTATTAGTGTATTATATTTACTATATTACAAAAGATATTGGTAGATTTTGATCTCATCGACTTCCTTATACCCCACCTTTCTCCTGCTTTATCTTTCTCTGTTGGCCTCTCTCCTCCATCTGTTTTCAGGTACTACGTGTCTGGTGGCCCTGCTGTCTGATAAGGAGTTGACGGTGGCCAACGTTGGAGACTCGCGTGGAGTTCTTTGCGATAAAGACGGCAACGCCATTCCTCTGTCACATGACCACAAACCTTACCAGCTCAAAGAACGCAAGAGGATCAAGAAGGCTGGTGAGAAAACCGCTGCAGTCCAGACCAGTAGACTTTTCTCAACTGATTCTTATCAGCAGAACAAGGCTTTAGTTCAAACTTGAGGCAACCATCACAACTTAGATTGTTGTCAGGAAAGCAAAAAACAAAAGTTTTCTGACGATCAAAGCTAAGCACCATTATCCTTTCTTTCCACATCTTGTGTCTCTGTGCTCAGGCTGACATCAAACCCTAGTAACTGATAACACAATCTGCTCCTAAAGCAGCGTGTTATCAAATGCAGCCAGACAGTGCACAGGATTTAAGGTGTATTTGAAGGCATAATTCTCCCATCAACCATATCCGCATACTCTCTGTGCTGAAAAGCGTTTGATGGCAGGTTGCCAGATAAGTCAGTGTGGTCACTGTCAGGATAGCCCACCATCTCCATCTAATGGTCTGATTGGGTACTAAAAAGAAACCTTACACATTTAGTTTGCATTATGTTGCTGTTTACTTATTCATGTAACATGCTTGAAATTATGATACTACAGATGATTTCCCTCCTGCTGTTTTTAATTTAGTGAAGGGGGCATCTAATGATTTAATCATAGATTCTCATATATGTACAGGAACCACATTAGAATACCAATAAACACTGCTTAAATAGTAGTCCTCTCTCATGGGTTAGCATTATCTTGTTAACATGTCTGTCTCTGTGTGACACATTCATACTAAACACAGATATTCCAAAACAATTATTGAAATAAACTTCATAGCTACACCAAAGGCTCAATGGGAAGAGCTGATTATCCGTTTAGATTTTTGAGCACCTTGCTGCATACATTTACACATTAATGAGGGAAGCCAGATTTTCTTGACACCGTTTTAACTCCTAAATGCTAAAGTAGTCATGTATAGTATGTACTGAAAAAAGAAAAGAATTACAAAGACACAATTACATCTTAATTCTAGAGTCACAGACTGCAACACCCAATTACAAAAGAGTCAAATCACGAACACTCGAGGGGAATTTCAAAGTCCTCTGACTGAAACGTTGCATTGTCAATAAACGTAGTGCGGACTGTACGGGAATGAAAACGAACTAAATAATTAAATCCATTAAGTGGAAATAAATACAAGTCATGTTACAGTATGTGAAGACAAATAAATACAGTCTAATGATAATGTGAGAGTAGAAAAGTTAGCTAATTAGTGCTTTATTTGGCTTCATTGCTGTCATCAGCAGCTAACTGCTTAGGTTAATACCTCAATGAATAATGTCACTCTTGTTTCTAATTGCAATTT
>NC_135857.1:12851831-12996831 GCF_031162955.1 Sander vitreus | reverse complement strand
TTCTTTAGCCAAGTTTTTCCATAAAGTTCTCTGTCATGTTTTGTTGCAGCAAAATAGATCGAACAATGGACAATGACCCTAAACTTTTGAAAAGCTTGATTTTAGTCAGTCTATGCCACCTGCTGGGTGATGTTTATAACATCAATCCACATTATGTTAGGGCTGGCCAATACACTGCATTTATTTTGCTACAGACATGATTCGCTAATCAATTCAAGTTTAATAAATTGTCTGAATGTCAAACAATTAATCAGATCAAGTGATGTATTTACTATTTAGTATGTAATACATATTGTTTTATTTATTGTTATTGTACTCATTGTGACAATTTATCATTTGGATCATATTGTCAAGTCTTAATGTAGTAAAATATTGTGCAATGCTATAGTCTATCGTAGTAATTTAAAATATGTTTTATGTATATGCATATTCATTTGAGATGAATAACCAATTCCCAAAAACAAGTTTTTCTGAGAGGATTTTGGAAGCCGCACGTCCAGCCTTCATATTTTAAGTCTAAAGATAAAACTACATTTACCCATCATCTTGGGGCGAGAAATCCTCACTAGAATTTCCCTGTGATGTCATTGCTACAGGACATCCAGCCAGAAAGAAACACAATCTTCCCATTGACCAAACATGGACTTCCTGGCTGCTGGTGTGTATGATTATCTGTAGCAGGTGTGATGTGACTCCTCTAACTGTGCTGTGGTAACCAGAGAACTGTATGTAGTTAGTTGCACTGTCACTTTGGATATAAATAGCTTTACTGAAAGCTACGCAGGGACAGAAGGAATGCCATCACAACAGAGGGGAGGGATCACTCTGCCTGTGCGTACATAAAGCATACTGATTGTAGACAGTCTCCATAAGAGGCCAGACACACTAAGCCTACACATAGACAGTACAAAGGGAGACACTGTACAGGCAGCTAGTTTACACAGCTATACAAAAAGAAGAAGCCATACTTTTTTTTTTCTTTTTAAAATATATATAGAAACAAGCGGCACTTTTAGGACATGGGCACGTATGGATCCAAGCCTCGGAAACAAGCACAGGTCCTGATGCTGGGTCTGGACGGATCAGGGAAGACCACCCTGCTCTATAGGCTGAAGTACAATGAGAGCGTGGTGACCGTGCCAACTGTGGGCTTCAACGTGGAGACACTGGAGACTGACAGGAGCAGCCCGGGCCTGACGGTGTGGGACGTGGGGGGCCAGAAGAAGATGAGGCCCCATTGGAGGCATCACTATATTGACACAGCCGGACTGGTGTTTGTAGTGGACAGCTGGAATCAGAGGCGGCTGGATGAGGCCCGCAAAGAACTTCACCGGGTAATTAAATATATTAATATATAATATATAATATATTTGATTCTTGTCTTGACTTAAAGTCTTCCTCCAGTCAAAAATGTGTTTTGCTTATTGTTACGTCATTTGGAAGTGTCATTCTGCAGAATGGATGTGTGCAGAGTTTTAATCTTAATAAATTGCTTATAGCACACTTTAAACAAATATAAGAACAAGTGTTTATTTTATTAATATAATTGTCAAAAACTATAACTCCATAACCATGATAAACATGTATAAATGTGTAATGAATGATTAATAACACTATAGCTGTAATCATATTTTATATACATATATATATATATATATATATATATGAACATGAACATGAACATATCTTGTGTGTTAAAAGCATTCATTATTTGTTTATACATGTAGCTTGGAAATATAGTAGTTTGACAAAAAATATATTCTTAATTCAGGGTCCACTTACTAGATATTTCAGCAGGATCTTGAGGCCTTCACCAGTTGTCATGTCGAGTGAAGAACAATTATTTCCTAATACATAAATGCTTAATTGATAAATAAATGAATAAAAAAAAGGCTACACTATATTTCATTACAACTTTGTGTTATTGTCAATCATTCATGATCTGCCTATGCACAGATGAGTTATAAGTGTTCGGCAACATATTAATAAATACATTACAGTGTATTATAGTTTGTTACAAATCATACATTGAGTGTTCATACTGCTTAATGCTAAATAGGGGAAGGTTGAACACAATAAACCGGTTCATCTACAGCAGGGGTCTTCAACGTTTTTTTAGGCCACGGACCTCTTAGCTGAAAAAAGAGACAGAGTAGGGACCCCCTACTAAATATATATATTTTACAATTGAGTTGCATATTAAACTGGGCCAAATGGATGAAAATGAATGGATATTATTATATATTTTATACATAATGTTTTAATGTTAAATATACATGTTGAAGGCACAGTGAATCCTTAAGATAGACAGATAGATAGATAGATAGATAGATAGATAGATAGATAGATAGATAGATAGATAGATAGATAGATAGATAATTATTGTCATTGTATACAGTGCAACGGAATTCTGTTGGAGCCATCCTCTCCAAATAGCAGCAGAGTAAAAAGATATATATATATATACACATACACCAGCACATTCTCACCCAAGCACATCTCGCACATACACATTCATCTCGCACATACACATTCATTCCATGTTCTCAATAAATAGCTAAAAAACAGTAAACACAGCAGTTACAGGACAACTGTGTGGTTACCTTACCTATAGTAAGCTTATATTCAATGTGAAAATGTTGATTTTTTCACAGATATGCCAATTTATCTTTGCTATTCATATGTTGAATTCATATTAATGTATATTTTCAGACATATTTAAAAAATATTAAACCTCATTTGGAGGCCCCCCTGCCCTAACTCTGAGGACCCCCTGGTGGTCACGGACCCCCTGTTGAAGATCTCTGATCTAAAGTGTTTGTTTTACACTGTAGTAATTAAAGTGTTCTTTACTTTGTTTTCTCCACTTACTAGGTCCTGAGGTACGAGAGTCTCAGAGGAGTTCCTCTTGTGGTCCTTGGCAACAAACAGGACCTCCATGGCGCTCTAAGTCCAGAAGCGCTTTGCCTGACACTGGACCTGAAAAGAGTGTGCGAGGGCAGGGCCTGGTTTATCCAGCCCTGTTCAGCCACCACCGGCATGGGACTAGAGGAAGGTTTCAGGAGGATAGTCTATCTGATGAAGACTCCATTTAAACAGACTCAAGAGGACATTAAGGTTAAGATGAAGTCTAAGGGCTTCAGTGTCACAGCTGTGAAACAAGTCTTGCGCTGCAGCAGATGATAAATGAAAATCTTTCTTGGAGATTCATTCAAATGATGTTCAGGATTCCTTCTCGTCTGCCTGTGTAAATCGTCAGCAAATGGCCTCACTGTGGCGTCTATAGGATCAAATGAGAGGAGGTGATAAGAAAAGGGATGAGATTATCGTAGTTTTAAGTGTTAATCTCAGTGGCAGAAAGAACGTTTACTCAATCCTGGTGAAGACAAAGTGCCTTTGAACCGCAGTGGTAACCCATGAGGATGCTGTGAGTAATCTTGGGTTATGACAGCTGATGTATCACAAGCTGATATTAGCCGCTTGCAAAACACTATGTTTGCAATAATTCAGTCTGAGTGTGCATACTGTACATGAAAAACGGACTGATAAGTTTCTGTGGCTCAAAGAAATGTTGTTCTTCAATTGTGCATTATATGTTCAGTTTAGTTTAGTTTTATTTGTTATGCATTTATTTGTATGCAATATAAAAAAACTTCTTGTTATGTGCTTAATATTTCATACAAGCTTTATTTATTTATTTGGAATTACAGTGTTGTCACACTATGTTAAATTGTATAGATTTTCTTCAGCAACACAAATGGGACTAAAACATATATATCTCCTCAATTTAGCTAGGAAAGTTCCCAGTGCGATACAAGATCTCTTCTTCGAGGGAGTCCTGGTCCTGGTATCAAACTAATTAAAGCCATGGCAGAACTGTAAAATCTGCCAAGTCATGTCATGATTTGAACATGTGTTCTTTCAGTGTTGTTTTTGTCTATTTGTTGCAATGAAATAAAGATGTTAAAATATCTGGAATGAAATGTTAAAATATCTGGAATCAGTGTGTGATAAAATAAATAGGAGAAAGGTACTTTAGATCCTTTGCTTTAAAGATTGCAATACAAAGATGTAGGCTAAATATTACATTGCAAGTACAGTATATAAGTCCTGATAATGAACATTTACAGTCTGTCTTAAAACAATACTCACATGCCCATATGTACATTGAAAGAGTTACTGGTTACTATAATTGTTCCTCCTGGCCACACTGAGTGTAAAGAGATCCTTTTGTGATTCCAATGTGGGAGATGGGGGACAAAATCTACAGTATGTGTTCTGTGCAAAAATGCATTTCAAAGTTCAGAAAGATTGAACACGAGGCTTCAGCAATCTGACTTAAATCAAATGGGTATCTTCCAAAGTTATTGAGTTTTTAGCACAATGATCCATCTTTGTGTTACCAGGAAACAAAAAGAGGGAGTTTAGCAATAAATATTGTATAACAAGAAAGGCTACATCATCACTTAAATTGCAGTTGATCAATTTACCAAAAATCAGTTGACACAGTCAATTTGGGGCAACTAGTCTGTGTTGCCTGGTATGTAACCCAGCCTTGTTTATAGGCTATACTTATTGATAGTTGATTTACAGTAAAACATTGCATCTATTTTTAAGATGACCATATACAGTCAGGTCCATAAATATTGGGACATCTACACAATTCTAATCTTTTTGGCTCTATACACCACCACAATGGAGTTGAAATGAACAAGATGTGCTTTAACTGCAGACTTTCAGCTTTAATTTGAGGGTATTTACATCCAAATCAGGTGAACGGTGTAGGAATTACAACAGTTTGTATATGTGCCTCCCACTTTTTAAGGGACCAAAAGTAATGGGACAGATTAACAATCATAAATCAAACTTTCACTTTTTAATACTTGGTTGCAAATCCTTTGCATTCAATTACAGCCTGAAGTCTGGAACGCATAGACATCACCAGACGCTGGGTTTCATCCCTGGTGATGCTCTGCCAGGCCTCTACTGCAACTGTCTGCAGTTCCTGCTTGTTCTTGGGGCATTTTCCCTTCAGTTTTGTCTTCAGCAAGTGAAATGCATGCTCAATCGGATTCAGGTCAGGTGATTGACTTGGCCATTGCGTAACATTCCACTTCTTTCCCTTAAAAAACTCTTTGGTTGCTTTCGCAGTATGCTTCGGGTCATTGTGCATCTGCACTGTGAAGCGCCGTCCAATGAGTTCTGAAGCATTTGGCTGAATATGAGCAGATAATATTGCCCGAAACACTTCAGAATTCATCCTGCTGCTTTTGTCAGCAGTCACATCATCAATAAATACAAGAGAACCAGTTCCATTGGCAGCCATACATGCCCACGCCATGACACTACCACCACCACCATACTTCACTGATGAGGTGGTATGCTTTGGATCATGAGCAGTTCCTTTCCTTCTCCATACTCTTCTCTTCCCATCACTCTGGTACAAGTTGATATTTATCTCATCTGTCCATAGGATGTTGTTCCAGAAATGTAAAGGCTTTTTTAGATGTTGTTTGGCAAACTCTAATCTGGCCTTCCTGTTTGAGGATCACCAATGGTTTACATCTTGTAGTGAACCCTCTGTATTCACTCTGGTGAAGTCTTCTCTTGATTGTTGACTTTGACACACATATACCTACCTCCTGGAAAGTGTTCTTGATCTGGCCAACTGTTGTGAAGGGTGTTTTCTTCACCAGGGAAAGTATTCTTCGGTCATCCACCACAGTTGTTTTCCGTGGTCTTCCGGGTCTTTTGGTGTTGCTGAGCTCACCGGTGCGTTCTTTCTTTTTAAGAATGTTCCAAACAGTTGATTTGGCCACACCTAATGTTTTTGCTATCTCTCTGATGGGTTTGTTTAGATTTTTCAGCGTAATGATGGCTTGCTTCACTGATAGTGACAGCTCTTTGGATCTCATATTGAGAGTTGACAGCAACAGATTCCAAATGCAAATAGCACACTTGAAATGAACTCTGGACCTTTTATCTGCTCCTTGTAAATGGGATAATGACGGAATAACACACACCTGGCCATGGAACAGCTGAGCAGCCCCATTGTCCCATTACTTTTGGTCCCTTAGAAAGTGGGAGGCACATATACAAACTGTTGTAATTCCTACACCGTTCACCTGATTTGGTGTAAATACCCTCAAATTAAAGCTGAAAGTCTGCAGTTAAAGCACATCTTGTTCATTTCATTTCAACTCCATTGTGGTGGTGTATAGAGCCAAAAAGATTAGAATTGTGTCGATGTCCCAATATTTATGGACCTGACTGTATTTTATATGTAAAATCTTGATTTGCAAAGTATCTATGCAAAAATAAAAAAAGAGTAAAGAGATGTAGTAGTGGCATAAAATAAACTTAGCACAACAAGTAAGGACATTTGTGTTTGGTAGATTATTTCTCTGTGGTAGCAATGCTTTTTGGCAGTAAATCTTATACCGTTGGAAAGCCTGTTTAGTTCCCTTTCAAATGGTGCCCCATTTGTAAGGAACATGCATTTGTGGGATGAGCAGCAGTGCTGAGTATGTGGGTTGCGCCCATGAAAAATTTGCCAAATCTTCTCTGCCAATGCCAAACAGCTTATTTTGCCATTGACTCGTTTGGTGTTTGGTGGATTGGATGATTGGAGTTTGAAGAAACAAGATCGGCAATTGAACAATTTATTCATTTCACAAACAGGAGCCTCAGTAGCGTGTGGAAGAACCATACACAGCCACAACAGCCTGGCACCTCCTCCTCATGCTGGTCACCAGCCTGGTCACACACTGCTGTGGGATGGCATCCCATTCTTCAACCAACATTTGTCGCAAGTCAGCCAACGTGGTTGTGTTGGTCACTCTGGCACAAACAGCACGCCCAAGCTGATCACACAAGTGTTCAATGGGGTTGAGGTCAGGACTGCTGGTGAAGACTGGGATGTCTGACCAGCATGGGTGACCAGCATGATGAGGAGTTGCCAGGCTGTTAGTGAAATGAATAAATTGTTCAATTGCCAATATGTCTTGTTTCTTCAAACTCCAATCATCCAATCCACCAAACACCAAACGAGTCAATGGCAGAATAAGCTGTTTGGCATTGGCAGAGAAGATTTGGCAAATTTTTCATGGGCGCAACCCACATACTCAGCGCTGCTGCTCATCCCACAAATGTATGTTCTTTACAAATGGGGCACCATTTGAAAGGGAACTAAACAGGTTTTCCAACGGTATAAGATTTATTTCCAAAAAGCATTGTTACCACAGAGAACTAATCTACCAAACACAAATTTCCTTACTTTTTGTGCTAAGTTTAGATGTAAAATACTGTACTCAACATTGTACTTACACTAAGTGTACTTCCTTCTACTAGTGTATGAAATATACATGTATTTAAATGTATACACTGGACGTTACTTGTCATTGACTACAATGATCAAACATGAGTCTGTACGGTGTTATGTGGCGCGCCCTGCAGATGGATGTTAACAGTGAAACCAATGAGAGTGAAGGGGATTTCCCCACCCTTCCTCTACACCAGAGCGAGGCTGCCTCCACCACCGGCAATCCCAGTATGCACCGCGGACAGAGCAGCGAAAAATAGTCCGTTAACGAAAGGCTGAGGAAGGGGAACCAGAAAAGGGTAGCGCACCAGCTCAATCCAAGAGTTAGACCGTGTTTAACGTAACCAGAACTGCTAACATGGCTGACAACGAGAAACTGGACAACCAGCGGTTGAAGAATTTCAAGAATAAGGGCCGTGATTTGGAGGTAAAGTTATGCAGATTGGTGTCGAGGATCTCCTCTCCGCCGCTATGTTCACGGCTTCCTTGTGACGTCGTTTCTAATTTCCACCATCGGGAACTTTTTACCCGAAGCCTCGGCCAGGGCCTTTACCGATCACCAGTTATAGATGGCTGGCATTGGCTGGGCGGTTGCCCTTCTGGTTTCACTGGTTTCGTTACGCCATTAGACTGCGTTGGTTATAAAACATGTTAGAATCGCTCGTCAGAGTTCATCGCCTCCGCTGGTTGTGCTCTGCTAGCTCAATGCTAGCCAGGCCCACGGGGGACATGCTAGTTTAACTGAAGCACATCGTCCACCGGTTTTAGGTCGACGTGTTAGCTAGGGAAAACTAGCTAACTGTAGCTATATCTCAAAGTAAATACAATTAAGTTCCAGGTTGTATTGGGGACATATTTGCTTGTTTGTCAAGCTAACACAGCGGCATATTAACGTTATAGTGATACTGCAGTTAGCTAGCTAGCTGGCTTGCAGCTAGCGTTAAGCTTGGTGGTGCTGGTGGCTGCAGTTCCACCCATCCCCCGTCTTTATCACCAAAAACAATGGCGGAAACCAGTTAGCCTCTTAGCTGGCCAGATACCTGGATCTTTTAAATTGTGGCGTAGTGTTAAAATGTTATTCCGTGGTTTAACAATGTTACACGTGCTTAGAAAACCAGGTTAACACAACCAGCTTGTTAACACGATCACATACCTGTTAACGTTAGCTCAAAGCTGCACGTTGGATCCATAAGTTACCAGCTGATCTACAGTCAGCTAAGCACGTATATGCTTTAATATTGTTAGGGAATGTTGTTGTTTTCAGGCGGGCTCCCTTGACATGTATATGAGCAGGATATACTCTTCCATCCAGTTTGACAAGTCGCATCTGTTACGAGCTAGGCCACCACACGAGTCCCGTCTAGCAACCATGGATGCACTAACCTGTTAATAACTAATCTCCACCATGGTGGAGGACTATCAGTGATAACCACAAGCATAGCCGACAAACATATACTCTTTAACTGCAACTAAAACGACACTCGTCTGCTCATTACGTGAGCTATATAATAAACCTTCTACACAGCTGTATACTCAGTTTGTTGGTTAACATTACACCAACCTCAAACTAATGGATTACAGCATTCCTGCAATAAAGCCTACGCATATAATGTTCTTTGTTGAAACTGTTTTAGAGAGGTGTTGTTTCAACTTCATGGTCGCTTTTTAGGCTGTAGTTTTTTGTTGCTGTTAAATTGTATTGCTTTGTAACCAACAATAAATCTACAATTGAACAGCAGCACAAACTACTCTCCAATGAAGACCACAAATCAGAATCCACACCTCTCTAAAACAGTTTCAACAGAGTGAACATTGCAACTTCATGTGTTTTTATGTGTAAGAACATCAATAAAAATTGGTATATATCAAAGAATATGTGGGTTAGCTGTCTTGTTAAGGCACATAAAATGGTCTCGCGGTAACTTAAGACGGGTCATTTTAGGCCAGACTCGTGTTAAATGTGTTTGGGTGCTGTCATATACAGTGTGGGCTTTTGACCTAATGCTCCAGGTATGACTCTGGTCGCATAAAATGGATCCTGATGTCACACTGTGCCAAAATTTGATTTCGCAGCTAGTGTCACTCTCTTGGGCAATGGCAGGTTGGGATTCAAGTTTCTTGTTGTATAATGTTAATATACTATCTCGCCCACAGACTATGAGAAGACAGAGGACTGAGGTAGTGGTGGAACTCAGAAAGGTAAATATACATTTGTGTTTATATTGTGCTACCTACTCCAACTAAGACTTTTACAACTATATTACATTCTGACCTTTTCATCTACAGTGTGTCTTTTAAAAGAATGTATTGAAATATGCAGAGTTTTCCTTGTTATCATTAATTTCTGCTGGAATGTGCATATTGGAAGTGATATTTCTGTTTCCTCCACCACAGAACAAAAGAGATGAGCACCTTCTGAAGCGGAGAAATGTGCCTCACGAGGACATCTGTGAGGACTCTGATGTTGATGGAGATTTCAGATCGGTACGGTCTTGCATCCTCTGCTCAAAATGTCTGCTGCTACCAGAAAACCAAGTTCACATTTTTAGGTTTTGTGTTTTAAAGGCAGGAAATAGTTTCGCTTCTGTAAGGTACAACTGATTACTACTCAGAATGACAGCTTAGCATAAATGTTTGTCCTAGGGGTTTTGCACATTAGGTTAATCTCACTGGTGAAACACTCCAGAGGTTTAGGACATGCCGACATTTTGTCCCTGTGATGCTGGCTCCTTGCTCCATGTCGTTGGGTGGGGCAGGAGTGTGAACAAACATGCATTCTGTCTTTCTCTGTGCTGGTTGGTGTCTCATTTTGAGACCAATGCATCTAGAACTTCCTTGGTAGAATAGCTAAAATGCAACTAGTGAAACTATCCCTCATCAGGGTTGTGTTCCTTTTTAAATAGTGTCTGTGTTTTTGGGGCCCAATACTTCCATTAATGTTTGAGACAGATTCCTGTTATACAGCATTTTTGTGTTGACATGATAAAATCCCTGTTTATGTAATCTCTGCAATGAACATCTATGTGGATTTTTATTTTTTCATTTTCAGATGAAAGGACACAGGTATAAAGTTGAGACCAGAGAAGAAAATACCTAATATTGTAATCACTTTTGGTAGTAATAGTTCTGGTTGTGGTGACAGTTGTGATACATACATAAAATATAATGCAGATGGTAGCTTGAAAATTAGCCTGCAAATTGGGGCCAATTTTGAGGCACTGTATTTTCAGTTAAGTACCAATCTTACCATAACTGATGAGCCAAAACATTAGGCCATGTGCTTGTTATAGTTTAAGCTTAAAGCTCAACAGTAAATGTCTCAGAAATCATCTCTTGATGTGTGCACGTTTTTAGAATCCCACTATCACTAAGGGGGCTCTAGGTTTGGTGGTATTGTTGGATAAAAAGGCCACTCAGCAGTTCAGAAATTCAATCACAGTAACTGCAGAGTGGCATTGAGAGGGCTGACTTGAAATGGGCTGCTTAGCAATATATCAACAATGACATGCTGCTCTGACTCACTGCAAGACATTACATAGGCTTTTGTGCATGCTGGTCAATCTAGTATAAATACCAAACAACCGATGACCTTTGTGACTGTTTTCAGTCCATCTAAAATAACTCATTGATTGTGCCTTGAGGACATTTGTGTCTTTTTTTTCTCCTTCAGTTGCCTATTTGTGGTTCGCTCTTTCACAATAAAAAATGTGGGCCTGCTGATGAATTGGATGGTTCCTAAATCGTCACTTTCCCTCAGCTTTTGTTATTTTTCTGCTTCTGTCTGAGTTGTCGCCACTGTTTTTAATGTCCATTGGTTACAGATGTCTCATGCATATTGTGTATGCAGGGTTTTGTTTGAATGCTTTTCTTTTCTGGTTTGACTTTTGTTGCAAATCTACTGCCGCCCTTTATTTGAGGGTGCACAGGCAATCAGCTGCAACTGCTGGCTATCGGAGACATCGGCCAACTTTATATAACGGGGCCTGCAGTCATGGTCAGTGCTTGATTAAAAGTAAGAAAGATTCTCCACACACTACAGCCTACACTGGGCCGTTAACTCCCTTTAGAGGGCGTCAGGCGAGCTTGCCAGTTAGCATATTATCACATTGAATGCTGGCCTTCACTTCCGGCCTGCTGACTGTTGCGCCAAAACATCACATTTGGGTAAAGTGAGAATGCAAGTCGCTGCATTGTTCTGGTGGCATTTCCCCAACCACGAGCCTCCCCTCACTGTTCTCATTGGTGCTTTGGTGGCCTTCCTTCCTGCTTTGTCAACTTCACATACAAAGCGGTTTTTAGAAAAGACTAACAGACTGCTCGCCCTCATTTGGTACTGCCAGGCTATGCACTCTTTAGGCTATTCAGATGGCTTTTTCTGGCCTAACCACCGGTTTAAAATGTACCTGTTACTGATCATCTTCTAACTCTTGCCATTACATACTGTATGTGTTACAAATGTGCGTCAAAGCATGATTCAAGACTATTGACTCACCAAAATGTTTTTTTTCTTCTTTTTTTTAGCAAAACACCTCTCTTGAAGCAATAGTACAAGTAAGTAGGATGTTTTGATTTATTTTTCTTTGTCATTTAGCCCCTATTATGGGTGTGTTTGTATTATGTATCAGAATTTAACTTATGTCCTTGGCTTTCCTGTGTTGTTAAGAATGCCACCAGTGATAATCAGGGCGTCCAGCTGAGTGCTGTTCAGGCTGCCAGGTAGGAACACACACACCCTCACCCTTTTGGACTCTACTCATTATCACTTCAGTTTACACAGGTAGCCAATAATTAAATAGTGTTTGTTGTCCCTGTATAATCATTTAGTGTAACATTTGTTTTTATCATGTTACCACTCAAACCTAATTTTCACTATGAATCAACTATTGTGCTGTATAATATTGAAGTAGGAGTTTTAATACAATCCAGATTCACATCTGGTCTATCTGGTTATTGTGCGGCATAAATTCTGCGCCCGTACACCAATGCTTAAGAGGTTCCCTGATTAAAATGGATGGCTTCTTGCAAAAATACAGTTTCAGGGGCTGAATGTTTTTCCAGCTCAGTTAGACAGCGGTGATTAACAGTAAGTCAGCCCCTTCTGATTCATGGACATTGTAAATGGCACTGCAGGTCAGTAGTTGGGTGAAGTGCAGAATGAGTTGGCTGAATTCATGAAACATGTTATTTTTGTCTTTTTATTCTTTTCCCCCATTAAAGTCTAGCCTGCAGTTTTACCATGCCCACATTACCTGTTGATGTTGGGTCATGAGCAGGGTGAAGTCTCCTGTCATACAGTCCCTCTGGGATTGGGATTGACTTAAAATTCTTTAGCTGTTTCTCTCTGGGTGTCATTGGTTCTTCTTGTTGGTATGTGTCAGTAAAGCTACGCGAGTATGAGCGTGTGAGTAATGGTCTTTTGTATCCTCTCTTGTTTTTGTAGGAAGTTGTTGTCCAGTGACCGTAACCCTCCCATAGATGACCTGATTAAGTCTGGGATCCTTCCTATACTGGTCCACTGCCTGGACAGAGATGACAAGTAAGCAGGCTGAAATTCTGTTTGTCTGCATGCAGCAGTGCGTCATGCTTTTCATGTGCGATAATTAATTATAGTACAAGCTATCTCTCTCCCCCCTCATTTGTTATGCAAATGCGTGAGCGAGCAGGCTTTAGCCCAGCATACATATATAGCCGTTATGTAAATGTGTTTATAGTTTTCACCTTCCACGAATGGCAGAAATATCAATGACTCATCAGCATGCTCCTGCTGTTTGATGCCCCTGTCCAGTTACACTCACTTTAACCACAGCCTTCATCCATCTCTTACCTCTTGACAGCCCATCTCTCCAGTTTGAGGCAGCCTGGGCTCTTACCAACATAGCGTCTGGTACATCAGAGCAGACCCAAGCTGTGGTCCAGTCCAGTAAGTGCCATTTTATCTTTTTTTTAGATTTTGAATACTCCACTAACTGGTGCTTGTATTTTAGTGGGGTGTGCAGTTCTATGCTGGAATATAAACCCGTAGTATGTTCTTATTTTGTAACTTAGTAAACAATATGTTCACATTTACGTCACCTTGTCAGTTGATGACCTTTTCAACAAGGAGAAAAAAACTCACAAAGTGCACACAAGAGAATGTGTCTGTTGCGCATACACTTTCAATATTTACCTCAATTATCGGTCAGAAGTAAAAATTTATTTTATTTTTTTACATTTGTACAACAATATATTATGAAATGATGTCCTATTGTTAGTAATATGTCAACAAATTACTAAAAAGAACTAATGTGTTCACACACATGTAAGCGTGGCATTGCATTTTGCTTCAAAAGAGATTAATGTATCATTCAACAGGGCATTTTCAAATAGCAAAAGTTCTTGTCTGTAACATGTGGCCTATTCATTCTATTCCACTTGTCAAGTGGTCAATGTGTTTTTTTCTTTCTTCATGAAGCTGCCTGTTTCTTCATCTTGCACACATCAGCACTTGCAACAAGCTGGAACACTTAATCTTGACAATGCATAACATCATAATCTATGATTAATGATGCAGTCTTAACAGCAGAGTTTAAGTATCTCTGGCTTTGAATGAAGCCTTTCATCTGTATCTTCAGCTTTCTCGGCTTGCATTTTTTTTTATTTTTTTTTTTTTTTTATAAAGATCTGATTTTAAGAATATGAATTTGTTTGGACATTGTTTTAAGTCCACACTAAGCAATATACAACAAAATAACTTAGATTGTTTGTTTTTCTTCTCTCCGTCTTCACCTCTCTTTTTTTTTTCTAGCATGTTGTGGGCTCGATTGTATTTTAGTCAAAGTACAAACTTGGCCATGTCCAAATCTGGAGTCCAGATCTGTCCAAGTGGTCGTTTTAATGTGTGTGTGTGTGTGGTCAGATGGTTAAAGTTGTATTCAAGTTTTACCATTTTATCTCTTCCGAGAGGCGTTTATAAATTCTGTGAGGAACATGGTGTTGTACCTGAATTAAAGCAACACATCAGATCACGCGATGCTCTATTTATGATTGTCACCTTTCTGTTTTCTTTGTGTAGATGCTGTGCCACTGTTCCTGAGGCTGCTTCACTCTCCTCACCAGAATGTGTGCGAACAGGCCGTCTGGGCCCTGGGGAACATCATAGGTGAGTCGTGTTGGTGTGAACATGATATGGTGTGTCAACGCATATAGTCGACCCCGAGACGACATGCGCTCCATCTGTGTCTGTCTGTGTTATGCAGGTGATGGCCCTCAATGCAGAGACTATGTGATCAGCTTGGGTGTGGTCAAGCCTTTGCTCTCTTTCATCAGTCCCTCCATCCCCATCACCTTCCTCCGCAATGTCACATGGGTGATGGTCAATCTGTGCCGCCACAAGGACCCTCCACCACCCATGGAGACGATCCAGGAGGTGTGTATGCGTGTTAAGAAGCGAGAACACGCGAGCAGTTTGTGTCGGTGTGGGTGTGCGCCAGATTGCTGGGTAACATGGGTGTTTATGGAAAGGCAATATTTCAGTCTTCTAGATCAGAGATTCAAGATTCAAAGTCCTTTTATTAATCCCACAATGGGGACAGTCACACTGTTGCAGCAGCAAGGGATTAGAGGAAAGTAGAGGACACACGTTAACACACAACAATAGTAAAATAATTAGAGTAAATATTAAAATAGTAAATTGTATTTACAGTAATTGCACAGTAAATAGTAAAACTAAAATGTATTTACAGTAACTGAACAGTCACATGTTTTATTGTATGTCTTATGTTTTATCAGTCGTGGTGTGTATATTTTGTCCCTGTGGTCTACTGAGAGCAGTGCTGATTGTAGAGTCTGACAGCAGCAGGAGATCATACTCTTTTCACATCTCTCTCTTCTAAGAGAGAGATGTGTTTATTGGATGGCAGGGAGAAAGAGGCGGAGAGGAAGCACTCCATCAGCGGTGTACTACCTAAGATGGTTAAATGAAGGCAAATTTAGTGTGTTGCTGTTATGTGCTGAAATGAATTAAGATGTAGCAGGTATTGCAGAGCACATGCACATGAAGCCATTTCACCTAGTGATTGATCACATGGGAACCCTGTTGATGTTTTTGTTGTCATTTTCTCCACCTAATGATCCCACCTGTCTTCTATTTTCTTCTTTTCTCAGATCCTGCCAGCTCTCTGCGTGCTGATCCACCACACTGATGTCAGTGTGAGTAGACTGACCCCCACAGTTTTATTTTTTTTTTTAAGCAGGCCATGGTGCCCTGGCATCACTTAACTTTTAGCAGAGCTCCATTCTCACACAATCCTAAGTGTTAAGAAGTTGTTCATGATGGAGAATGTATTCATTTATTTTTCTTCCTTTTCTTCTTTGCTGCCTCCAGATCTTGGTAGACACAGTGTGGGCTCTGTCCTATCTGACGGACGCTGGGAACGAGCAGATCCAAATGGTGATCGACTCTGGCATCGTCCCTCATCTGGTACCTCTGCTCAGTCACCAGGAGGTCAAAGTTCAGGTATGAGGAGACACCGGGCATGACGCAGCTTATGTTTGGGCTTAGATTAATAAAACTTCAGACGTGGACACTGGAGATGAGATCGATTTATATTTTAGGATTAAACATGTTTACACTTCCTCTCCACATCCAGACTGCTGCCTTGAGGGCTGTTGGGAACATAGTGACTGGCACAGATGAACAGACCCAGGTGGTGCTCAACTGTGACGCTCTGAGCCACTTCCCTGCACTGCTCACACACCCGAAGGAGAAAATCAACAAGGTAATACATCCTCTAGCTTCGGCTTCTCCTCCTACACACGCACCCGCCTGTCTACCGCAACACGTGTTGTCTGGAAGTGATGAAATCAGAGACTTTGGTGCTAGTATGAATGCTGTGCGAAAGGTATAGATGGGACAGATAGCCACATGTAGGAATTCGCATCACGGAGAATCGCGAGGATGAAGAAGAGGACCTCAGTAGAAGTTAGTGAGACAGATTTTGGGGGGGGGGCGTTGTCGGTGTGCGTGTGATTGAATGTGTGATACCATGGGTTGGTGGCCGGAGGGTGCTGAAGACCATGTGTCTCTGCTGATATCGGAGTGCATCTGAGTCCAGTCGCTAAAAAAAACGAGGCCCACCTTGTGACCTGGACGATGATTAGAGCCTCAAAAGCCACCCTTGCCCCGCCCACAGCACTCTGTCTCGACCAGAGGTCTAACTTTCAGCGTGGACCTCTGTATTCTGATCCAGTGCAGACACAAAAAAAAGTGTTTGTCATATCTCATTTTCATTCAAAGTCTTTAGCGGGCAAGTTCCTCCTCTCTAGTTGAAGGTGTGACACAGTAAAAATCTTTTGGCTTCTTTGGTTAGGAGAAAACCTGCATGCACTTAAATCTCCATGACTCCCTACAGTAGGAAACTGTCACCAACCTGTATTTTGGGCTTTTTGTCCTGTAGGAGGCAGTGTGGTTCCTGTCCAACATCACAGCAGGCAACCAGCAACAGGTGCAGGCTGTCATTGACGCCAAGCTAGTTCCCATGATCATTCACCTGCTCGATAAGGTGTGTATCCATCACTCTATAAACACTGTGTGAAGTGGATCGTGTATGATAACTTTTGGAGAGCATATAGGGAGTATGCGTTTCTCACTTTTGAATGCATCTTTTTTTTTCCTCTTTTTTCAGGGTGACTTTGGCACTCAGAAGGAAGCCGCCTGGGCCATCAGCAACCTGACAATAAGTGGGAGGAAAGATCAGGTAAGAATCTTCTCAATAAATCACCTTGTACTCTGCCAGTGCTGGAGTTAAACTTTAAATTTCACCTACTTTGAAAAGGAAATTGACTAATGAAAAACAGAAACCGTATGAGGAAAAGGATGGGCAATATGGTTGAAATCAATTTTGCTATGTTAATTAGAATATATATTTTCCCCTAACATTGATACACATCACAAAACTCTTAAACAGATTTTACTTAATGTATTTGTTTAAATTAGTCTGCTGAAATTCTTAATTTGGACAACAGAAATTTGACGTGTGTGTTTTTATTAGAGATGGTCCGATACCATTTTTTGCTTCCCGATTCTGATACCTGAACTTGTGTATCGGCCGATACCGAGTACTGATCCGATACCAGTGTGTCAAATATATTTTATTATGTTTTAGCAATTGTATACTACTATCCCTGTATGGAAGTGATATGATTTCTATCTTTGTTGCCGGTCTGGCTCAGGTTAAACTCTTTGTGAAACATGAACAAACACAAACAATGAATGCCCCAGAACTTTCTTTTATTATGCAGTTTGACAGTCAGTTATAACGGAAAAATAACAAACTACTTAACGTAGATTTTCTTTAGGGTTTTATTACTTGGTATCGGATCGGTGCATAAACTCCAGTACATGCCGATACCAGCATTTTAGGCAGTATCGGAACCGATGCTGGTATCGGTATTGGAACATCTCTAGTTTTTATTATGAAAACCCTTATCATACAGCAAAAAGTGTACATTTGATGATCCTCTTTGTCTCTGTGCTACCTCCAGGTGGCCCACCTGATTGAGAAGCAGGTGATCCCTCCATTCTGCAACCTGTTGATAGTGAAGGACGCCCAGGTCGTACAGGTTGTTCTTGATGGCCTCAGCAATATCCTCAAGATGGCAGATGATGAGGCTGAAACGATTGCTAACCTTATTGAGGAATGTGGAGGTAAGTCCCATCAAGGTTTTATCATGTTTGTGTTTATTAAAGTGCCCATATTATGAAAAAATCACTTTTTCTAGGATTTGGGGTGTTATTTTGTGTCTCTGGTGCTTCCACACGCATACAAACTTTGTAAAAAATCCACCCATGCTGTTTCGGTTTCTGAATGTGTCCTGCCTTCAGTCTCCGGGTGAGCTGTTCAAAATCGGCATGGCTTGTGATGTCACAAGTCGAAACGAGCTGGCTAACCGCAACCGTTAGCTCGTAGCATTAGCGTTAGCATGCTAACGCTAATGCTAACGCTAGCATGCTACCTCATTCTCAATAGCAAAGCACTGCTACAACACACACAAGTTCACCATAATCTACAAAAGAACTACTTACATGTGCGCCCTCATTTAGAAGTCTCCCAGCAAATCCCGCCTTGTGACTGACTGAAGTTGGAGAAACGGCCTTTCTTTTACCATCTATGGAGCTAGCTAGCTGACATGATCTACATCTGAGCTACTGCACATGTGCGAGTGCAATCAAAGTAGTACAGAAGAAGAAAAGAGGTCTCACTCTGTAGCTAAAACAGAGACCAGCTGAAAAGAGGATCTGCAGCAGTGAGAGAGAGCGGTGCAGTACAACAAAAATATGGTGTTTTTTGAAAATTAAACCATTCTGGTACAACCTTAAAATACAATTATGAAACTGAAAATGAGCATAATATGGGCACTTTAACATTATGTGTTCATTTGTGATTGAATGCTGTATAATCTTTTTATTTATTTTATTCCTCAGGTTTGGAAAAAGTGGAGCAACTGCAGAATCACGAAAATGAAGATATCTACAAATTGGCATACGAAATTATTGATCAGTTCTTCTCATCTGATGATGTAAGTCATTGTTTTCCCTTCCAAAGTTGTTTGTCACTTCTGTTGAAAGGATCTGTCCAGTGGTGGTTTTTTAATAGTATTGCTGTGTTGTAAAGTTGAAGGTTTAGACTGATATCACATTTCAGTATTACTAGTACTTTTTAAGTATTATCACATTGAAGTTGATGGATGAATGTGTTTTGAAGATGTAGACTGAAGATCAAATTATAACTCACAAGTTAAAGCTCAGTATTTGACTTGCTTAATTCAGAATGTTGTCATCTGATTCAATGAACACTGCAAGTGTTTTATCTACGGTCATGTCCGCTGTCCATTGTTAACCCCCCCCCTCCTTGTCTTTTCATATAGATTGATGAAGACACCAGCCTGGTCCCAGAGGCCATCCAAGGTGGAACTTACGGCTTTAACTCAGCCAACGTGCCAGCTGAGGGATTCCAGTTCTAGACGGCATCTGGGGTATTCTGGAGTTTTGTTCACGATGCAGCACTCTGTTCAACATAAAAAAAATTAGGAGAGAAAGAGCGAGAGAGAGCGAGAGTGTGAGAAATTTGATCCATTGTGCTTGGCTCGTGGGATCCATGGCTGCATCTTATCTGAGAGAAAAATGTGTGGATTTCATTTGGCATTCCAGGGGAACCAGCCCAAATGAAGTTTGAGATGGCGAGTGGGTGCGAGTGAGAATGAGTGGCTACATGTTGCAAAAAAAGCAAAACATCTACATCGAATGCGTTGAGAGACCTGCCGACATAACTTCTGTGTTATTGGAGCGGTCGCCTTCGGAAAAACTACTTCAAACGACAACAACAAAAAACTCGATGTCTGCCCGGGGAGAACCAAGGACATCCAAAAATAAGAAATCAAGAGATCTTGAAATAATACTATACAAACAAAATGCAGACATGAAAACAACTTTAATTATGAACAGAGATGAACCACGAACCATCACAATTCTGCGGTCCTCCGACTAGAGAGGGCGCCACCCTCAATGTGCCCCTCCCCCAATCGGCCACGCTATCAGACATGTGTGTGAATGGACCCATTGTGTACGAATGTCTGGACTCAGTGCTGAGGAGCCAGGTTCATCTCCTCCAACGAGACACACCCACCCCCCCCCCCCCCCTTCCCCCCCCCCCCCCCCCTGATAGGGCACCATCCTCTCCCCCTGGTGGGCGGGGCCCAGGAGTCCGGCTGCGCGTGTCGCATGTGCGAGAGAATGGACGGATGAGTTGTGTGCTTGGCTGCGTGCGTGACTGGGAGTATGCAAGACTGGGTGAGAACGCATGCAGAGACGGGGAAAAAAATAAAAATAAAATACAAATACGACATCTGAAGAGAAGCTAAATTGCGACAATGAGGTTAGCAAAGGTTTCAGGAAAAGAAATTCTGCCTTTGAAAGAGAGGCTTATTCGCAAATCCCTGAAAGGAAGAACTTTGGATATGAGGAGAAAAAAAAAAAAAATCATCGTCATCACAAGGATTGTTTTGTTTTGAATTATTAAGTTAGTATTAATTGACACTGGACAATGCTATTTGCAGGTGTAGAGCAGCAGTGCATTGTATTAAGATGCATTTGTTGGCTTTTGGGCTTTTCTTTTTGCCTCCAGTGTGTTCCTTTTTATGATTTTTATTTTTTTTATTTTTATTTTTTTATTTTCAGCTTTTTAGTTTCATTGCTTCTGTAAAGGTGATTGATGACGATCGTATTCCACCCTCACACCAGAACCCTAACCTACGCACCAGACATGGGCTTGATGCTGTGAAATTCTGACACCATCACTATAATCTCCCAAATGACCTGTTCCCCTTGTGACACTTCATTATTTCTCCTTCAATTTTCAGCAAAATCAACTGCTTTGCAGTGTTGTTGCCATAGCTTTGACTTATCACCAAGGGAGAAGAGAACAATGGCCATTTCACGTAGGATTGTGAATCATAACCTTTGCATGTACTAAACTATGGCACAGTTCATTTTTAGGGTATTTTAGTTTCCTTAGGCTGTGGATACAGTGTAATTTTCATTTTAAGTAAAACTGTGCTTAAATGTTACATGTTTCCCCTTCCCTTATACCCTTCACTAGTGTCCAATTTGCTAAATAATCTTTGGTTTTGCACATGTACTGCAAAGTGAGGCCTGAAGTCTTTCTGAAGGCGTGTTGGTCGGTTTCATAGGTTTCGACTTGCCAACAACCTCTACAACATGCATCACTCAACCACAATCTTTGTTGTCTTTTATAGAGTAATCCAATTATGCTTTTTAGTGATACTTGAGAAAAGAATTACTTAATTTCAGGAGCAGCAGTAATGAATCTGCTAATGTATCTCAGCTAAACTAAGAGGTGATTTAGCCTCCCCTTTCTCAAGGCCAAGGGTGTCCCACATGTCAGACCGGAGTTGTCCTCAGTGGGTTCTCCTGAATGATAAATAAACCCATGAACAAGTTTGCTGTACCTTTTTAGTACCTTGCAGAGTCCTTAGCCCCATACTCCTCTTATACCTGCTAGGTGTACACGCTTACCCTCTTCCATTTTTTTGTGTTAACTTCAAACACTGTAGTAAATGATTACACATTGCGCTCATAAACCTTCTGTTGAACATAGGGGTATATTTTTTTGCAGCATTCCTTGTTAGCAAACATGTGGTTTCAAATCTAAAAGTATGACATGGAAGGTAAAAAAAAATGGTGTTTTTCCCAAAAACTTGTTGGGGAGATAGGCTACAGGATAGGTTGTCTACGAGAAAATAAATAGTGAAACCCAAATTGAGAGACTGTGTGTGTGTGTGTGGTCTGTTGTGAAGAAGTGGTGTGATTTAATCCTTTTGCGTTTATTTGCTTGTATTCCCACTTTTTAAATGCTGTAAAGCAGCCAAATGCTTTCATTTCTCTCAACAGAGCTTGAATTCAAATCGAGGGAAAGCGTATCCTGATTGGCCAGGGAGACCGTTTATCGGCATGCGTAGTACAGAAAATAGAAAATGATGCATTCGGAACTATCGGAAATGCGGACAATGGCGGAAAAGGTCAAGATTTATTTCAAGATTGAAATAAGACAAAACGTTTCATAGGTGGAACTACATTAAGTATACATTTCCTTTTATAAAGAAAAGTTAATTAAACGGCTGAAGTCTGGGAAAAAAAATCAAAACACGTTTGTTTTTTCTGTATTTTCAACACAAGCATTTGAATGTGTGAATCACATTTTAATCACATAGGGTTAGCATGAGAACAAATCCCAGAGAACGGTCGAACTTGGTACACGTGTTATTAACCCCTAAGTTCTTTTTGCGCCGGATTTGTCCTTTTAATAGGCCTACCTGTTATGTCCAACTACCGCTATTCTCAGCAGTAGATTTTTACTGAGAGCACTTGAAGGCAGCAGGAGAAAGAACAGGAAATGAAAGCTCTGTTTTGGACAGACATTTGCTCCGAGCAGACGGTGAGTCTCTAAATGAAGATTTCTTGCTCAAAACGTCTTTTAAAACTGTGTACGTTGTGTCACCAATACTAAAACGTATAGATAAGACTGATCATAACAAATGGTTGACAGGTCCCTGCTATCTACGTTAACGTTACTAGTATTTGGGAGTGCAAAGTTAGATTAAATAAAAGTATACAAAAGACAATGTATCATGTGGACATTACATGTACTGGTTGGTTGAGGTGAAAGGAAACAACGGTGCGGTTAACAGTCTGATTTAAAAACTAATGTTATGGAGTAAAACTGACGCAACAGTTAACTCTTCAACCTTAACCTGTCCGGCTAACGCAGCGAAATCTTTTTCGCAATTCACAAAACAGAAAATTAGGTAAAGAAATGTACCAATTACGTGGCTATGGCTTAAATTAATTGAATTATCGACCCCATAAAGGATCAGGTTTTTGGTGTCAGTTGCACAACTGAACAGCCTGTCCTGACTACCAAGCATGGGTACGTGTGTGTTGGGACTGGGTGGGTGCTGGCAGAAGGCCTCCTATTGTAACTGTGGTGTAACTAGAGGAGAACGAACACACACACACACACACACACACACAAACTTACACTCTGATCCCCTAATAGGGCTGAGCCGGTTTTTGGCTGTTTTCTTGTTTTTTTCAGTACATGATGTTTAGACTTATACTTCTATTAATAGTTTAAGGAGCTGATGGGATTTGATGAGTACGATTTCATGTGGCAGATAAAATTGATTAGTGTAATTAGTCCTTTATTGGTAATCAATCACTCAGTGGCCACTTCATTAGACGCACCTGTGCAATCTAATGCAATCCAATACAACTGTTCTGCCATAAAGTCTATGTTTATAATGCCCATATTGATCAGTTTTTTTTTTTTTTTACACATAGATATGTTGATTAAATTATATGTTTAAGCATCGGGGTCTTAGTAAGTGGTGTTGTACTGGACTCCATTACATTGACTTTTTTTTTTCTAATATTGCGGTCTCCCCCCATCCCCCCTCATGTATGTAAATAGGGAGGACAGAATATTGGAAACACCTCAAAATAATTTAGTCTAGTACGACACCACCTTTGACCTCAGTAACGGACAAATATTGAATTTACAGAGCTGAACATTATGAACTTTGTAGAGGTAGAATTATGACAGAGCTGTTGTACTGGATTACAATAGGTGGTACAGGCGTACCTAATAATGTGGCCACTGAGTGTATAACACAAGTGCACACTGACTGAAGGACTGGAGCTGGTAATAAAAAATGGGCTTTACACATGAAAAATCCCACTCTTCCCTCTTCAAATGTCTCGTTTAATATCCGCCAACAGTCCAAAACCCCAAAGACATTCACATTACTGTCATTTAAAGTCATCACCACCAGGTTCAATTCACTGTACAGTTGTAGCAAGTTAATGTGTTTAGCTGAACAGCATGTAGACTTTCATCCATCCTGCTGTCCTGTCAGATCTTCTTCTCCCTAAACCCTCAGTCCTGAGCCCGGCCTCTAGTCTCCACCATGGACAATGTAGAGGAGGACCTGACGTGCTCTGTGTGCTACTCTCTGTTCTCTGACCCGCGAGTCCTGCCGTGCTCACACACCTTCTGTAAGACCTGCCTGGACAACTTGCTCCAGGTGTCTACCAACTATTCCATCTGGCGTCCACTCCGCCTGCCGCTAAAATGCCCCAACTGCCGCAGCGTGGTGGAGCTGCCCCCGATGGGCGTAGACTCTCTGCCCACCAACGTATGCCTGCGGGCCATCATTGAGAAAGTAGGAGAGAAAATGACTTGTGTTCAACTGAAACATTTACCCTTTGGCTACCTATCGATATGAAATCCTCTTATTGGTTTGATTCTTTTCTGCTTGTGCTCACCCGTCTTTTGCATGTCTCAGTACCAGAGCGACAGTGCGCCGCGACCCCCTTCCTGTCAGGAGCACCACAGGCAGCCTCTTAACATGTACTGCATCCAGGACCGGCAGCTGATCTGTGGGCTGTGTCTGACTGTCGGGCAGCACCAGGGCCATCCCATAGATGACCTGCAGGCGGCATTCATCAGAGAAAAACAGACCCCATCGCTACTGCTGACCAGACTCTCTGAGCAGAGATGGGCACAGGTGGGGAATCTTGTCAATATGGCCAGTGCTTCAACTGGGGGCAAATTCATGTGGAAAGATACTCTTTTAAAAAAAAAAAAAAAAACCCTGCATGCTGTGTTCATTTAGAAATCTGTTTAACGAAATGCATTAATGTAAATGCATGTTCCGGGAACAGAGTTCCTGCAGGTTTCACCAAGTCAAATTTAAGACTTTTTAAGACCTTTTGAAGACCTTTTTATGAATGAAATTCAAAACCATCATCACAACATCAAATAAGCCCTAAATTAAATTTTTTTTTTCCCCAAGCCAAGTATGGCTGAAGAATAAAATCTGTTTTTTTACGTCTGAGGTACAATCAGAAAGAGACTCGCAACAATAACGTGAAAGGTGATTGGCTGCAATGTGAGTTGCATGTTGGTCTCATCTGTAGAGATGCACCGATCCGACCTTTTTCAGTCCCGATACCGATGCCTGGGCTTTGTGTATCTGTCGATACCTGATACCGATCTGATACCATTGTTGAATTAATAATACACTGTATACCTTCCACCTTATACCTTCCTTCCACCATGTGGAAGAGACTAAAGGCACCAGACTTTCCTAACTAAACATTACTTTCCTAACTAAGACAAAATAACATAGATGGAATGTATTGAATTCTTATTTATTTTTACACTCAACTCTCGACAGGGGAAAAAAAAAAAACTGGATCGGCCCGTGGATCGGTTAATTTTCCCCATCCCTGATCCAGCTATTCTGTCAATATCGGGACTGATATCCAATCTTAATATCGGATCAGTGCACCCCTACTCATTTGTAGTCATAATACAGCGAATCACACATAACCCCACGGAATGGCAAAAAAGAAGCATTAGAGGTAGCGTTGCATTCAAGTAGGAAAATCAAGACCTGTTTAAAATGATTTAAGACCTACAATGCAATACTTCAGCCAATTTAAGACTTTTAAAGGCCTAACATTTTGATTTTTAAATAGAAGATGTTTTAAGACCCCGAGGAAACCCTGAGGGGAAAAAAAAAACAAAAACCTTCCTGTTGTGCTGACTGTCCCTCTCCCTCCTGTTAGGTGTGCGAGCTGGGGGAGCAGCTGGAGCAGGAGAAAGCCCGCTGTGAGGGTCTGGTGAGGCAGGACCGACAGGAGGTCAATCAGTTTTTTCAGACGCTGGAGGCGGTGCTGGCCAGGAAGAGACACGCCTACCTGGAAGCCCTGGATAAAGCTGGTGCAGAGCTGTCCCGGGCCTACGACCCACTCATTAACAGAGTGAAGGAGCTCCAGGTGTGTTTTTCAGGGCTAACGGCCGATTTTACATCCAGTCATAGCACACATTATCACTGTCACATATTAAAGTGCTCATATTATGCTCATTTTCAGGTTCATAATTGTATTTAGAGGTTGTATCAGAATAGGTTTACATGGTTTAATTTTCAAAAAACACCATATTTTTGTTGTATTACACATTGCTGCAGCTCCTCTTTTCACCCTGTGTGTTGAGAGTTTTAGCTACAGAGTGAGACATCTCACTTCTGTACCGTCTTTGTTGGGAGTCGCACATGCACAGTAGCTAGGTAAGGACTACTAGCCAGTCAGAAGCAGAGAATGAGGGCGCGCCACGCTAGCAGCTAGGCGAGCATTATTACAAAGTGACACACGTTCGTCACGGAAGTAAAGGCTGGACTACAATAGAGCTGTTTGGAGCAGTTTGTGAACAGTGTTTTCTGTTGGAGATGGTAAGTCCCTTTGGGGTGGACTTTGGGACATTTTCACTTTGTAAACCTATTACATGCACAAAAACATATATAACACAATAAAGGAAAGGGGAAAAAGCCAAAAAGCATAATATGAGCACTTTAAGTTGGAAAACAAAAAAGCACTGCTAACCGTCATGTTTCCTGCAGGAAGAACAGTTGGACCTGGTGTCCTTGGGTTCATCAGTAGAGGAGGAGGACTCGCCGCTGGTCTTCCTGGAGCAGGTGCATTTGTTCCGAGAGAGGGTGGAGGAGTTTGTTAAAACCCCTCTGCCCTCAGTGATAAACCTGTCTGTCACCCCGCGGGCAGCAGAGCACCTTCAGCAGCACTGGCCCGCTGTGACTATCGGGAGCCTGGAGGAAGCGCCTGTCCCTAAGGTGTGCTGCTGCGCCAGATGTGGCCGCGTGGAGGCCGGGGAGGGCGCTGAAGCTGGAAGGGATCAGTCCGTCAGCTGGGTGCACAAGCTGTGGTGCGAGCTGAGGCCTACTTCTTCTGTGGTGCTGGTGGGGCTGCTGCTGCTGCTGCTGGCAGCGCTGTGGGTCAACCCGGTCGGAGGGGCGTCACTCGGTTTCTCTCTGCTCTCTCAGTTCAGTCAGTTGGTCCACGGCCTGAGCAGTGACCTGATCACGTCTCTCTGGGACACGGTGTGCTTGGCATACACAGCGATGGAGGCCACGGTAGAAAGATGGAGCTCTCACCTCTCCTCATTGGGTGAAAAGGCCTTCCAGCAGCTGGCTGCCTTATTCAAAACTCTGACATTACACTGAAACGAACCAAACTGGAGCCCTCAGATTTCATTTACTCACTCCTGTAGTAGAGGAACACATTCACCCTATTATACCTTTTAAACACCTGCTATTACCGTCCTGGCAAAGAAATCTGCCAATGAGTACATTCAAGGCACGTTTGGGGAAAATTGATAGAACAAAAATGTTTAATGTAAAATTCGATATAACAAAAAGTGAAATACTAAAAACAGATTTGAGTAGAAATAATAACACCTTTTTAAATGCATGAACCATGTAGATGATAATGTTAATCTGTAGGTGGATGTTTCCCTTTAGCCTTACTTCAAAGATTCCCAGCCGTAACCTGCACAGCACGTGAAAAGTTCAAGCTCTTTAAAACATTTCTTGGCACTGTTCATCTTTTTATGTATTGAATTGTGTTATTGTCAAGCGTCGCTGGGGACTTTCCCCGGGGCGCAGATGCGGTGCGTACTGGCTACACAGTACGTATCGCTTTGATTTGGTCCCTCTTTTCTTTTTTTTTCTTTCTTTTTTTTCCCCCCCCTGGATATTTGTTGCTTCTACCATAAAAGTTAGTAGTCTACATAGTGAAATGGGTTCTTTAGTCAAGTTATGAACAACATGGATCAAAGATTTGTGGCTGTGTTTCAGTTTGTATAATATTGTAATGATGTAATGTACGATCGGGAGTCTGCACAGGGGCGTTTGTCTTGAAAAATAGGCCGGGTGCTCTAGCCGTTCCACTTCCTGCCAGGGAACGCCCTGCGGCTCTGTCCAAAATAGACCTAGTCCGTACCATATTTCTAGCTGTATTTTGCTGTAACGCGCTGCGTCGCACGCGTTGTCTAAAGTGGCTGAGATTCTTGTCATGTCAAACACTAATCGGACGTTTTTTTTTAACACAGATTCATGTTGGCAAAGTCACCTTTCCCATCATGCACTGGGCCGGACACTTCAGTAGCTTTCCCGTTATGTCAGAGAGCTCAGGACAGCTGATACGTGTATCTCCTTACACAAGGCTGTTTACAGCGACTGGAGCTGGATGTGAACTTTAGAGCCTGGTGAGTGGAACCAGACGCACGGTGGACCTGAGATCACGTCGCAGTGATGCACAGCTCGGAGTGGCTCCTTTGCCGTGCTTTTAACCATCACACCTTTACCACGCCCCACCAAATAGCCTTATTGTTGTGGACCGTGTTCCACCAGGACATATAGCTCAGTGCTCTATTTACTACGGTGGTGCACTGATGTACAGTATATTTTAAAAATGATTATAGCCTTTGGAAAAGCTTTACCTGTTCTATTTCACATCACACAAATGTTACTTTATTCGGTTACACTTTACTTGAAGGTATCTACATAAGAGTGACATGACACTGTCATGAACGTGTCATAAACAAACGTTTATGACATAATGCTTCTTTTAGTAAGTGTCATTCGGTTTTTGTCATGACAAGTTATGTTATGGTTAGGGTTCATGTGTCATGACAGTCATGTGTCATGTCACTCTTATGTAGATACCTTCAAGTAAAGTGTTGCCCTTTATTTTGCTCAAGGAGACGTCAACAGGACAGATCCTTCCTGAAACATCAGCTGGAGTATGCCATGCTGCATTCCTAAATATTATGTACACAGGTTATGTACACATTATGCAAACTATACTTCTTATATGCTACAGCAAGCATCACATACTGAAAACAAAATGATATCTCAATTTCTAACCCACACCTATTGTGGTGGTTGTATTTTTCTAAACTTCTTTGCAGTTTGTGTATTTTAAAAAGTGATAATACATTAGTTTGAAGGCTTTTAGTTTTTTGTTGTATTCATAATTCTAAGAAAAAGCCAGTTTGAGATAGGTTACAAGTCAGTGTTGCAGCATGTCTCGAAAGTGGTGATGATGCTCACTACAATTGTCTTTCTAGTGTGAACTATATGGTGTCCAAGCCATCGCAGCAGAACATTACCAGTGTATAGTCTTGCACAAATTGTATTTAAAATAAATAAAATATTTAGAATATAGCCTTTTGGAGCTGGTTTCACTGGGTTTAAGTTTACGTGCATAATTTAGGAATCTACAGCCCGCCAAGTCACAAAAGATTTTATAAAATTTTATGCACAAAAAAATGTAAATCCATCCATCTGGGTTGCGGGGGCAGCAGCTCCAGCAGGGGACCCCAAACTTCCCTTTCCCGGGCCACATTAACCAGCTCCGACTGGGGGATCCCGAGGCGTTCCCAGGCCAGGTTAGAGATATAATCCCTCCACCTAGTCCTGGGTCTCCCCCGAGGCCTCCTCCCAGCTGGACGTGCCTGGAACACCTCCCCAGGGAGGCACCCAGGAAAAAAAAGAAAAGTGTAAAGAACTTATAAAAATCTTTCGGTGCTTCTGTAATCTGTTCTGTATCGGCCGATACTCGTTTTGTTGCCACACACACACAAGCTGCTGGCATGTGGCATCCCTGCCATCAGTTTTTGATATATGGAGTTTGGATGCTAGCCCTTTGAGTATTTTTGGCCTGACGGTAGGATTTTAATTGATAAAAGCAGTGTTCCAGTCAAAGGAGATGGACATTTTATTGCTTGTGTAATGGCTTTCATGTTTATTTCACAAAATGTTTAAGAAAAGTTTGAATTTGTGCTGATTTTATGATAAGGGATGAATGACTTTTTTTTTTAATCATTTTATTTCCCTGTCACAAAAGGGGGAATAATTAACACCAACAAAACATTGGCACAGCTAAATTGTTATTGTAAACATCGGTATCATCCCTATCCCCATGATCAATCATTTGGGCCCTGACTGAAACTTTAACAATTCAACCAAAAGTGTTGACAGACACCTTAAATACTTCGTTAACAAAATATATTCACAAAGTTGTATGGTTATGTTCATGAGTGTAAAAGGAGAAACAGATCTTGCCAGAAAACATTTGTTTCAGATAGTAATAAAAAATAGCAGCATTTAATCGTAAAAGGATAGAATAAAAAGACATTACAAATATGTACACGTGTAGAGAAGGGAAAGGAAAGGCCCAAAGCTAGCCCTCGGAGGTTTAAGCAGTGATGGCATCGTGCTCTTTAAACACGATGGTCTTGGGGTTGATTCCCACACTCTTGGTGGTGTTGTGGGTTTTGTAGATGCCGATGAGACGATCGGCGATCTCAAACATGTTGTTCCTCAGGGAGATGATGATGAACTGAGCGTTCTTTGTTTGCTCCTGCACAGAGATGAAAAATGACTGATCCAAACAGATTTTACATTTTCTTCCTAATCGAGTTATTATATAACTGCTGCAGAGGGGCTGTCAAATTGTAAACTGAAGAATTAAGTGTACATTTACCCAAAAGCGTACAGAAATACATTTATTTTTTATATATCGCTTTAAAAAAAAAAAAAGGTACTCAAAGGCACTTTACAAAGTAAAGACAAAGAAAAAAATTAGATCAGTACTAAGGCTGCAACAACGAATCGATTAAAAAGTTGGCAACGACTGTAATTATCGATTTGTTGTCGTGAGACTATTACGCCAGTCAATAAGTCACGGCCCATAAGCCTGCTCGTTTGTGTCTGGATCGTAGCCAGTGGGTCTGCTTGCAGTTTGCTGCCTACTGGAAATATCACATAAAATTTGATGGAAAGTGATGCTTTTGAAAACATATTTGTGACAATAAATGAAAGATTTTTGAAATGGCACATCTATTTTGTCTCAGCTGAGATGAGAGCTGCAGACAATTCACCACTGCGGGTCAACTATATAACGCCTAAGTGTCTACGTTGGTAGGATTAACAGATAAAATGCCTTCTCCTAAAGCTTAAAAACCCCGTTTGCAGCGGTGGAAGCCCGGTGCTCGGAAGCGCCAACGGCCGCTACGAGTTCATGTCGCTGACCAAGCCGTTGAACCGGTCCTCGCCGGCCCATCTCCTCCAGCGGCAGGGCTCCGAGCCAGCCACGAGCATCAGAGAGCCCCACTCGGCGCCGTGTGTGTGTTCTGTATCTGCTCGTTGGGTTACTTATAATAAATAAATATATTATTATTAATAATAATAATGGAAACGGTTAAAGGTTTAGTACTCTAAAAAACAAATGATTTGTCTGAACTCTCCAGTGTTAACCAACAGCACTGATTAGTTCCAGATTAACTGGCTAAAATGTTTAATTCCTTAATAATCAGCACCTCCCTGAGTTGGGTATCACAACACATTCCTAAGCCACCACTTCACCACGCAGCTTGTCTCAGCGCCCAACACACAGGTCCATACTCACATAAATGTAACAGGCCACAATGGAGACGTTCTTAAAATCGAGAGCGGCGTCTATCTCGTCCATGAAGTAGAGCGGTGTGGGTTTGTAGTGGTGCAGAGCAAACACCAGAGCCAAGGAGCTCAGGGTCTTTTCCCCCCCTGACAGGTTGAAGATCTTTTTCCAGCTCTTCTTTGGTGGACGCACACTAGAGAGAGAGAGACCACAAATCAGAGCTCAAACAGGAGGACAGGATTTGTAGCGACTAAATGTGCCTTTGGTACTTTGTTTTCCTCCTCCTACCTGAACATGATTCCCTCAGAGAAGGGATCTAAACTGTCCACGAGCTCCAACTCTGCATCGCCACCCAGTGTGAGCATCTGGTAGTTTTCCTTCAGCTTGTTTGTGATCATGTTGAATCCGGTCATGAACTCGTTGAGGCGCTGTTTGCGCAGGTCCTCGTAGCCACGTTTGAATTGGTCCCTCTGGTTAGTGATCTCGTCCAGCTGGGCCACGCGCTGCAGGTACAGCTCCTCCTGAAAACACACACGGCGACACGTTGAAAATGGCTTTCCTTTTTCATAAATCCTTCACAGGATTCCATAATTATTTTTTCACCACCTCTCACTTTTACTCTCAGTTAAAGGTCCTATGACATGCTGCTATTTGGATGCTTTTATATAGGCCTTAGTGGTCCTTTAATACTGTATCTGAAGTCTCTTTTATATAAAAAAGGTGCAGAGTTACAGCCACTAGAGCCAGTCCCACAATGAGCTTTACTTAGGATGTGCCATTTCTGTCTGTAGCTTTAAATGCTATTGAGGAGGAGAGAGGGGGGGCAAGGTGGAGAGTGTGGCCTTGACCAACTGCCATGCTTCACTTGTTTTCAAGTCTCCCTCTCCCTCTCTCTCTCCCCCTCCCTCCCTCCCTCCCTCCTGGGCGGGCAAAGCAGAGAAAGGGGAGGTAATATGTCATAAGGAGGAGATTCCAGATCGGCCCATCTGAGCTTTCATTTTCTCAAAGGCAGAGCAGGATACCAGAGCTTGGTTTACACCTATCACCATTTCTAGCCACTGGGGGACCATAGGCAGGCTGGGGGGGACAAACAATGTTAAAAAAACCTCATAAAGTGAAATGTTCATGCAATGTGACCGTTAAAGCTTTAGTGCGTAACTTTTTTTTTTAGAATAATGAACGTCCATTACATTCAAGCGATTGCCAAATGAGTTGATATAAAGCTAATTAAAGCAACACCAAAGTACTTTTCGGTCCCCCTACAGGTTGTCCATTACTGCGGTCGTAATTTTCTTACGTCTCATTCCAACTACAGATCCGCTACTCAATCTGGCAAACTTGCATAGTGCGGTTATAGCCGATAGAGGGCCGTAAAGACAATGCAGAAGTGCCGTTCACCCTGTCACGAGTTGATGAACCACTTTAACAATTTTGGAAACATTGTTTTAAAAAGGTACAAAGGAATCTTTGGTGTTGCTTTAAGACTATCAGCTTAACAAAACACTCTCTGTATTTCTCAGTTTGGCTATGTTGAGAAATTGGTGTTGCCCGGCGACTTTCGCACGCAGAAACTCAAGCGCATTCACAGAAGGCTTGCATCATGTGACCGCACTGACAGAATTGTTGTCTTTACTTTAATTCCTCATGCGGGAGGCAAACTACGCACTACAGATTTAAGAGCCTTAAACTCAAGAAATTTCTTTCAATCACAATTTTAAATTTGCCTCTTATTGTGCGTTTGCTGTAAACTGAAGAAATACAACCACTCGGGATTCAATAACCATGACATTTGTGAACCCCTGCTAGGGTTAGATGTTCATATTCGTGCATACCTTCTTCTTATACTCAGCAATGGCCCCGAGGTTGGGCTTCATCTGAGCACACTTGGTCTCCAACGTTGAGATCTGGTTGATAATGACGTTAGGGCTGGCAATTTCTTCAAGTTCAGTAGAAGTAAGAACAGGAAGTTCCTCTGCTGGATTGCCCTCAATGGTATGAAGTGATAGCTTGGTGGCCTGAAGAATATAAACAAGATGAATTAACACTCCGTAAAAGACACAACAGTCAAAATTAGAACTCATTCCCTCACAACATTTGCTATGAATCATCAATGTGAACAGAACCATCTGTAATTTAAAACAATAACTTTAAAAAATGCTGGTTAAATACCAGCCTTCATTTAGAAAAACAAAAAGGACATTATTGAAATTCTGAACATTTTACCATTAAACACTGTTCAGTAACGCAGCTGAGCTCCCAGTTCTCAACTACTACTTTGGTGAGTATAATGTTATTACCAATGAAACCTACGACCTAAATTACAAAAATAAAACCCAAGTTGTGCTTGAATTCACACGCTCAGCCACCTCTTTCTGCCAGTGTTTGATCTTGCTGTTGTAGTCGGTGATGGTGGTCTCGATCTGTTCAATGCGTAGCCGGACGCTGAGGGACTCCTCCTGCATGGCGTGCTCCTGCTGCTGCAGGACCTTAATCTCCTTCAACACCCCCTGATACTGCTCCTGCACCTCAGGAAGTGCCGCCTGGAGGACAAGGAAAAAAAAACAGTGGTACTCAGCTTATTCCAGTGTTAAAAATTCATTTAGACGTGGTTATTCTACACACAGAGCAAAAAAAAAAAGTACAGTTGGTCTTAAGTATCAATTCAACGAGAGATAGTAGACATATTTTACTAAACCCACAAATGGTCCACAATGGTCCTCAATGATCAATTACACCCACATGCAAAGCTGGACAGCAACACCTTTGAAACACTTTGATAAGATGTAAATAGGATTTGTGGAATTTATTAAGTGTTTATTTTGATTAAAAGTGTAAAAAATAAATAAATCTTATTTCAAAACTATATTTTAACAGTTTATTGTATTTCTCATTCATTTGTGGGAATTGTAATCAACTTTTCTCTTTATTTTCAAATTACAAGATGCAGTCCTGGCTATGGACATGGCAAGAAGACCAGGTTTACAATAAACCACTGAATGTTTCTTAGAGAAGGAAACTTCTACTTTTGGATATATTGGTATAACATATCAGGGCATTTCTCTGTGAAAATCTGTAGAAAACAAACAAAGACACTAAAGAGTGCCAACCTCAGCCTCCTGACAGGCCTTCATGACCTCGCCGGCCTCGTCTTCCAGTTTCTTCAGTTGTTCGGTGAGCTCAGCCAATGACTTCTCAATGTCCTCCAGCTCACCCTGCACACGCTTCACACTCTCCTCACACTTCTTCAGGTTGCTGCAGAGGTGACACAGAGAGCAAAAGACACAGATATTACATTCTGCCAGAGTGGTAGTGGTTAATATATGTATATGTCAGGTTTAGCCTTGCAAAACAAAATTGTTATTGAGGGACTGCTGAAGTTGCAACCATACATATACAAAAGAAACATCTGCAGCCATTTCCTCCTCCTCCTCCTCACTGTGAGTTCAAATTAGGGCTGGGTGATATGGAGAGACGGGCGCCCCGATAGCTCAGTTGGTAGAGCGGGTGCCCATATATAGAGGTTTACTCCTCGACGCAGCGGGCCCGGGTTCGACTCCGACCTGCGGCCCTTTGCTGCATGTCATTCCCCCCCCCTCTCTCCCCCCTTTCATGTCTTCTGCTGTCCTATCAAAATAAAGGCTGAAAATGGCCAAAAAATAATCTTAAAAAAAAAAAAAAAATTCAAGTTCAGAAAATGACATCACTTTACTGTAATGCAGCCTTTAAAACCAGGAAAAGACAACACTTATACACATATTACGATATCCAAAATCTAAGACGATATCTAGTCTCATATCACAATATCAATATAATATCGATATATTGCCCAGCTCAAATACATAAAGTCGGAATTTGACATCAAGGAAGAAGACCTCAGTTTATAAGCTACACCTTGTTCTTAATCAGCTGGAAGCCGAACAAAACATGTCAAATGCTGCTACCAGTGTCGTCTTGCTACATCAGACTGCTAGGCTGCCCACACCATCAATCCAAATGTTCCAGCTATATAGATATATATATATATATATAGATACTAATAACTCAATGCCTTTTTTAGTTGCTACAGCCACAACATTGATTAACTCAGAGAAACAATGACAACAATAGGAAGAAGAGGAGTTCAGTCAGCGTTCCTGTAAGCTAATGCTACTTATATGTGATACACAGACCCAACACAAATATTGGTTTCCTTAAGTATTAAGCATAACAATAGAGTTACTTCCTTGCTGACTCTGATAAGCGGACTTCAATAAACACTCAGAACACTATCATTTTGTGACTTTAGGACAGTTTCACACTAAGACATTCATATACAGTTAAACCATACACTTTACCAACAAATACACTGACTTTAAACAAAGTATGAGTGTGTGAACAATGCAAAGATATAAATACAGAGCGTAAAACAGGCATTATTTCCTCACCGGTCAGCAGTCTTTATGGCCACTTTGGCCTTGGTTATGGTGGAGGAGCAGTCATCTAGTTCCTTGTTAATCTTGTCAAGCTTGTCCTGCTGGGCCTTAAGCTTGTGGCTATTGATGTCTACAATCAGGTTGTGGAGCCTTTTCACCTCATTTTCCACCTTGCCAGCCTTACTGGACGCAGCATCATAGTCTGAAAGAGTTATGAAGAGACAGAACAGGGAGAAAGGAATAAGAGAGAAGGAGAATATTCATTTTGGACATTCAATGTGATGATATATATTTAGAGGGATTAAACGGGGGGAGAGACAGTCTCATGAATTAAACTGGCATGTAAACATACTCATTAAAACTAAAAACAATAACTCAATATGACCATTTGGACACCATGTGATTATGTGGAGTGTCATTATTTTCCATAAGGTCTAACATGAGATCAAACATTAACTTGATAACATTTCTCTTTACAGAAGGACCATACCTTTCTTGAAGGCATCCAGGCTCTTCTCCATCTGTTTCTGTTTGGCCTTGTCTGGGGCAGCAGCCAGCACATTGGCCTCCAGTTCCTTGATCTGAAGTTTCAAGTGAGCCTCCTGATCAGCTAGACTCTGAAGTAAGGAAAGCAGGAAAATACTCAGTCACACAGTTAATACGGTCACATTTTTTGGTTGGCTAGAAATAGTAGGGGGTTCATATTTAGATCATAAATACACCAAATGAGTGAGACACAAACACAGTGATTCAAAATGAATATTTGCATTTGCCGTACAGCCATGCTGTTGGTGTATTTTTCCAGGGTGTTCTTCATATCTCGGAGCTCTGGTCGCAGGCGCTGGATGTTCTCCTCTAGCTGCAGCCTTTTCTCTTGGCAGCCCTGCAGCTTCGACACTTTCTCATTCAGCTTGCTCTCCATTCGGTCAAGCTGCAGAAAACACATGATGATAATCACTTCTCATACACGAATGGCCTTATGTGGTGATTATGTGATGGCAGGGTCCATTTTCATCCAGCATCTCAGAATTACTTCTGGGAAATGTGCTTTAGGTAAAACTTCAATACTACTATCTTACAGCAGGAATTAGGAGTCATTTCTGAAGCTTGCATTACCCATTTAAAGTAAGAAGTATAAGGTCTCCTTTGAGAGTGAATAACGTCACAGTTCTGCAATACTTAGAACTTAATTGTAATTATATCTTAACGATACAATACACTAAATACAGAAAATAGTGTCACTTGTTTTAAAAGCTAGTTCTAAGGAAGGATGAAATTTACAATTTGCATAAAAATATTAAATTTAATCTGCTTTTTGAGTTCTCGTATTGCATGTTGTGGTGCTTAGACATGCCTAATTGTTATGTTGTTACTGTATAAGAAGTCCTGTTAAATGTGAGCATGCCTTGGTATAGATATTACATTAAGCAATGCATTTGCACAATTTGTTCTCATGGTCCGGATTTTGCCATTTCTGCGAAGCAGGCACAGTATAAAGGTAGCCATGTTACATGTTACAAAATGAGTAACAAGAAGTTTGAATCTAATACATTTCTATGAAAAAGAGTGGCATTATTTTAAATGGAATACTAAACATTTTATTTAAAACTTTTTTCCTTTCTAGACAAAGTGGAGTTAAAAGTAGCACCAAATATGTATCGCTTTAAAAGTCATGCCAGTTAGGACCAATTTCCTACTCTAAGACGTCTGAAAACCACTCACCTCCTCCTGGGAGACCTCAGTGCCAATAGAGGAGCCCATCCTACCCTTCAATGCTCTTCCTCCTCCAGTCATGGTTCCTGTGAAGCACATACCAGACCACAGGGAGGTTTATAAAACAAATTAAATTAAAATCTGGTTTATAAAAACAGAATGCATTATCTTCACTGAGAGAGCCATACGTATGCAAGCTCGAGGAAAAAGATTAGCGAGGTAAAGTTATGACAGAAAAAGTGGGCCACCCACCAGCCATCTCAATGATCTGTCCCTTCAGGGTGACCACTCTCCAGCGCTTGTCTTTCTGGAAGGCCATCCTTGTGGCCTGCTCCATGTCCTGGGCCACCAGAGTGTCCCTTAGGGCGAAGTAGAAAGCTGGTCGCACACTCTCATCTTTCACACGTACCATGTCAAAGAGACGAGGGCTGTCCTCTGGAGTGCGAATGGGAGCCATGTTCCTCTCCCAAACCTTCATCTGAGCAAAGGAAGTTAGGAGGAATGAGAAGGCGGAGCAAGATAAGGAGATCATTTGTGTTAATCTCCTTATCCATCGGAGTAGCTCAACATAGTTTTAAAGTTTAGTAAATGTACGTCTTTTCCAGAAACGATGCCAGCAACAAAATAATATAATTTCTGTACTGTAATTTCTCTACTGTCTTGACCAGCTACTGAAGTCAGTACTTAGAGTGTAGCATGTATGATATTTCACAGACAAGCTAAACCAATCTATCCTTAAAGAGACAAATAAAATGTTGATTGAGGGTCCGGAAGTGTAATGATCTTTACCTTTTCAAGACCAATGAAGGTCGCGAACCCAATGTTCTGTTCTTTGAGGAACATGACACATTTCTGAGCTGTGTCAATGGTATCTACCACAATGTTGTCCAGAGCGCCACAACTAGAGGAAATGGCCACATCATACTTCTCATCTATGGCTCCAAGGTCTCCCTACAAGCACAAATAATAATTTGTACAATACAAATACAATGAAATAAATTGGTAAAGCGGGGTTGATGTTAATATAGCAATGATGAGACTCAAGTTGTGATCACAGTAGCTAGATGATGACCATAAATGATATTGTTGCTGTGTAACTCTATATTAATTTGTTATGACAGCGTTTTACCAATCTTCCAAAGATGCCAGGGATTCTGCCACTCTTCTTCTGCTGCATGAGAGCATCCAGGACCCTTCCTCGACTGCGGTTAGAGGACAGAGAGCTTTTGGCTTCATCCACCTTCTGCCTTATTTCCCTCACCACTTCCCTAGTCTCATTATCCATCTTCATCAGCTGCTCCAATGCTCCCTCGTCCTGCAGAGAAAAGGAGAGGAGAAGCTTACACAGGTTACGCCATCCGCTGGACAGAAATTGTCAGCAGATGTAGTTTGCACAGCTGGATGTGTAATGGTTTCAACACAATACGTCACGTGTAAATGCTGCCTAAACAAAAAGCCATCTACACAACAAGATTGATGTTGGCTTTACCTTTTTGAGCTCCTGTTCTTTCTGGGGTATTTTGACTTCCAGGTCTTTGATGGCGGCACGGCGCTCACGCAGCGTGTCAGAGGTTGTCTGAAGTGTCTGCTTGGCCGTGTTGAGCTGTGTCAGAGCTGTGTTGTGGCGGCTAAGGTAGATGTCAAGCTCCGACTGAGCCAGGTCCATACGAGAACGGGTCTCATTTACAGCCTTGCTGAGCTCCATCAGCTCTTTCTCTTTGGTCTGGAGAATACAAAAAGAGGAGAGGTAAGGTTGGAAGACAAAGAGACTTTACAGAAAACAATGCAAAAAAACCACCAAGATTTATACACACACCTCTTTGTCCTGCTGCAAGCCACTGGTCTCTTCCTTCAGACTCTCCATCACCTCCTCAAGTTTTTTCTCTTCTTTCACCTTCTGCTTCTCCAGCTCTTCCTTGCAAGCTGTTGCCTCAGAGATGGCCTTTTCACTGCTGGCTGGTACACCGCGCACTTCCTCCAGCTGAAAGATGAGCCAGACAGGAGAACATACAAAAACAGATGAGATGTGTCCGAGTCTGGATTCTAAGCAACAGTGGCTACACTTGTCTAGGTTCAACTTGAGGACAAAATTCATCAATACACACCTCAACCAACCACAGAGTAATAGCCCTTTACCTCTTACATTAGATGATGAGATTAAGGGATCAGTGAAGACTTCAGGAGACAAGAGGTATAAAGTAAATTAATTGAATGAGCTTTCTGCCAGTGTCAGTTACGGGCAACTGTACTACACATTCAGAAGCAGGCCAAAACACACAACTGTAATCAACTCTAAACACACATTCAGCACTGAGCAAGCCCTGGTTAAGACTGGCACAACAGTCTCCCGCTTGGCAGGGCTGAAACAAGGCAAGGAGTGGTGTGTGTGTGTATAGTCTATGTTTTGTAGGGTTAACTGCGGGTGAAATGTGAATGTGGCTGCTGGGAGTGTTACACAAGCCAGGCCATAGTTGACTACCACACAGCAGAACACTGCTCCCCAGAGGTCTGCCTGCCTCTGCCCAGCCCCCCCTCTGACCAACACGTTTCCAGAGCACAGCCATTGTAGGTGGAACAGATAGAGTTTTAGAGCAGAGAGGGAGATGAGAAGCTATACCTACAGTTACGAGGAAACGTTCATCTCTACTTTTGTGTGAAAAATGTTTCAGTAAGTGTGCAAGTTAGAGAAACATTAGTCTAAGAAACAGGAACATCATTAATAGTGAAACAGAGCATGAGGTCTATCAATAGGCACACACTAACATCAACTTGTGTGTTACTTCACAGCCCCCTAGTGGATAGTTTTTGAAAAAACTAGACCTTCCTGCCATTAAATTTGATTTACAATTGTATACAGGATTTATTTTTTGTAAGCATAATGTCAATTCATCTAGAAGATATACACGGATTTCTCATTGCCCAAGGTAACAAAAAAATAAATGAAAAATTGAACCAAAAACTATACAGACTTTTGCAACTGAGACTATTCTATTATTTCTGGTCACATAGGGCATCATGTCCAAGACCAATATCTGTTAGCAATATTCACATTTTTTTGTATGAACGCCAATTTCACTCTACTTAGTCTTGCTTTGTGTCGCTGTAGCCATCATGCAGAATGATGTCAAGTTACATTTCTTTGGAAACTACAACTCTTCCAGCAGCCAGGCCTTTTGTTTATAAAGCTACACTAACGGTTACATTTTTGACACAAATTTATATTATTTAAATTTTCACAAAATGTATCTCTAGGATATGTATCAGATGTAGCAATAACATAAACATAATAAAATGAGCCATACTTAAAAAACAGAAACAGTGCCGTGTTGTGTTGACAACTGTAAAACAGGAACCTGTGAAATGAGGGATTCTAGTAAATTTGATTCAAATTTAACATATAAGCATTAAAAATGTTCTTGAACTCGGCAATTCATTTAGGTTTCTTTAAGGCCTTGACAAATGTCTTTTTCCCTAGCCCTCAAAACAACAACCCTTGTGTTTTTTATAAGCAACGGAAATTGTATTTTTAGTGCCCATGTTTCTTTCTTGGCCACGGGACAAAATAAACAGAGTAACACTGGTGCTAGCTTGTCTTGACTTAGTGCAACCCTGTATTTGTTAATGGATATAGATTGCACATTTTTGGGAAAATGGCTACAATAATGTTCTGACAAATGATGTGACCTGTGTGCCTCTAAACACTGTGAGAATGCCTACTGTGATAGTGTGGGAGTGAAATAATCACAACTACTGCAGAGTAGCAAACACCAAGTTAAATAAAGTAATTCAATGGTGTGTAATAGTGGACCACAATTTGAAGGCCTACACACCTTTTCTTTGTCCTTTTCCAGTTGCTTCTGCAGTTTCTTGTTCTTGCTCTTGGAGTGTTTAATCTTCTCACGTACTTCAACATCCTGCAGGTCCAGCTGGGTGAACTTCTCCTTCTGTGTCTCAATGTACTTGCTGAGCTTATTTTGTTTTCTGGTGAAAGAACCGCATTTTTACTGAGTACACTCAAGTCAATCATGGAAATATCAACTGAACAGAATACAAAAAATATGCAAAACAACATGTACATCACAAATAGTAATAGGCCCAACACAGTAAACTCTTCATAGTAAAGCTCGGCTAGTTTTGTCAGTTTAAAAAAATAATCTATCAAAGCACATTTCTGGCTGGTTAGAACAACATCAAGTTTATACCGTTTTATTTTTTGCAAGGGAACAACACTTTTCTATACTTTTTGGCAAACATTTGTGGAACTATCAAATTTTAGTACATATAAATTACAGTTGTACTTTCCTAGACCTGAACTGGAATTTTGCCTCTAAATAAAAATCAGTTTAGGGCAAAAGAGGCACTGACAACCACAAAATTGAGTAGAAAAACTAGTAACCTTCTAAAAACATTTGTAACCTAAGCACGTTACATTAGTTAGTTAGGGGGGGGGGGGGGGGGGAGACAAAAAACAAAAAGTGCCTTACTTCTCCACATTTTTGAGCTCTTGGTTCATTTTCTCTGTCTCCTGTGATATCTTTTCATTTTTCTCAGTGAGTTCCTTGGTGTCCTCCAAGATCTTCTGCTTCTCCTGTCCTTTATCAACCACACGCTTCTGCAGATCATGACTAATGGCAACAAGATATCAGGAAAAAACAGTGTGAGGTAAAACTTAATGTTTTAAACATAAAACAAAGATATTGGCATCTGACACTAGAGAAGGGTCACGCTGCACCTGTTTAGAAATACAGAGTATAACATTGCAATGCATTCAATGGATTTTCTCTTTTCTATGCTACTGTTCTGTCTACATTGTAATGTAATGAGATTATATGGTTTGTCTTATACAGACCGGAGAGATGGTGCTGGTGCACTCACACATAATATTGCCAGAGCTGACTCTTGTGCTTGAAGATGTCATTCTCCAGGGTGAGGAACTGCACAGCTTTGTTCTTTTCTCCCTCCAAAGCATTCTTCTCCTTTTCCACTAGCTTTACTCGGTTTAGCTAGGGCAGTGAACATATTGCAGTAACGTTAATAACATTTCTAGACATAAACTATATGCATTAGTGACATGTTAAAATAAATGTTTTATAGCATTTACATTATTCTGTGCAACGTAAACATTTTAATTAAAAGCTACAATGGAATACATTGTTTATAATCCCTCCAGAATCATCTTGCTTACATAGGACAATAAAATAAAAAATAAAAATAATAAAAAAGAAAAGAAATCTTCAGTAAGTAAATGTGTGAACAAATAGTTTTCTATGAAAAACCCTGAATCATGTCTGCGCAGTTGGCCCAGCCAGGTACCAACTTATCTTACATACCTTACAGTTATACAACTATAAAAATGTATTATTTTCACCTCAGATATGTGCGTCAAAAGCTGCCAAACACATGCATTGCACATACAAAAAAAAAGCCTCTTCAAACTCTAACCTCTACTGTATAAATGCTCAGCAAATGAAGTCAGGACACAGGAAGGAAAGTTGGTTAGCTTACGACTATATGAGCAGAAAGTGTATAAGTGTATGTCACCTTCTCTCCCCTCTGCTCATTGAGTAGCTCAATGCGGCGGGCCAGGGTTAGGATGGGCTCCTTGAGGCGGCAGGAGCCTATAATGTCCTCCATGTACTCCAGCATGCCCTCATCATGCTCTGTTTGGCCTTTAGGCTTCATCATGGCAATCTGCTCCACCTCACCCTAAGTGCAGTCCAGAACAACACATGGACATGCATGCAATCATTCACTGAAAACATAGAGCTAAAAGTTGTCATAAACACTTATAATTAAAATAAAAAAATACTACTAAGTTAAAACTACTTAAGCTATGTAGTCAATTGAATTCATCACTCTGAACATAAAAATAAAGCTGATCTGCTACACACACACAGTCATGTCCAAAAAAATATTTCTAGAGGTTCCCTTTGAGAACCTAATGGCTTTTCCCACTCAGAGAATGTAAGAATAACCACCAGTGTCACACTAAACAAACAGTTAAATCAATTCTAAACAAAAAAACAGAATGAATTAAAATACTGCACTCATTCTTCAAAAATAATAGATATGATTGAGAGGATAGTGTTATCACAGACATGTTAAACAGACTTCAGAACACTTGAAGTCACTACCCCACCAACAATCACTGGCCATTACACAGCTTGTCTTAAAATGATAATTATCAAAATGAACGTGATTAAAAACAAATGCTTTTGATGCTTTGATTATGTAAAGTTTAAAGACTACTACTTGGCCCCAAGTTAGAACGCTCCAGTATAATTTGTATTTGTCTGAACATTTTTATTTATTTATTTTTTTGGAGGTAGGCGAGTAACAATATTCCTACAAAATAAATGTCATGTTAAACACAAATTAACTACAGATATAGATCTAAGTCCCAATGTATGTTTCATTTATATGTTGGGACAAAAGGCAGCTCATATATGAGTTGAATGTATGAAAGGAGAAGCCAGTAGAGGTAGGGGAGATCCCACATCATCCTCTGCTCTAACCGATGCACAAAATAGACAGCTTCCCCTTAGCTAGAAGCCTGGAAATGTGACCTTGGAGAAAAGCTAAAGCCTCTTCCCATACAGCCATCACACACACACAAACTCTCGCTCTCTCACACACACACAAACAAACAAACTCTCTCTCACACACACACACACTCTCTCTCTCTCACACACACACACAATCAGCCATTTTGTTTTGCTCTGACCTGTGTCATTACCCCATAAAGCCATGGGTGAATCCATAATAATGGGTAGGGTACACATGCAATACAATCAGAATGGGTAGTGTAACTAGTGAACCGGTGCAAACTCTGTGGAACACAATGCTAAAAGAAAAGAAAGTAGAATAAAAAAATAAAAAATCATACAGGAAAAAAATATTTAAAAATATAAAAGATGCATTACATTCACAGTGGAGGTAAAAAGGAACAAAATGTTGAACCAATATTAAAGCCATGGTTATGGAGGGTGTTTGATCCAGCCACCCTGAAGCAGCACTGCCAATATTGGGGTTGGGGTCTATTCTCACACGCCAATATTTACGTGCTGCTAAAGCGTGGCAGGTACATGGGAAAGGGAGGGGAAGGGAGGTCAACCTGTCCCCACTGGAGGGTCAACCCCATAAAACCAAGTTTCTCACTACAAAGTCTGAGTTTGTTACTCAACTACAGCCACTCACATCCAGGTCCGTGTATGGGTAAAATTGTATTTTTTTCCTTAAAATTCTAAAGCAGCAAATAATGGTTCGCACCTTTTCCACATTGTTTCAAACCATGATGCGCTGCTATAGCAGTCTAAGGGCTGGCAGAGGGCATATCCTCTCCTTTTTTCCAATTCCAGTGCAACAGGTTATTCCCACAGACAGGCATGGCTTTAAGGAGGCCATGAAACATTTGACTCAAGAGGACTGGGAAATGGGCAGAGAGCGAAGAGCAGGAAATCTCTGACAGAATGTGACGGCCACAGCAGGGATTAAAAAAGGGTTAGAAATGGAAAAGGAAATTACATCAAAAAATTACAATTACCTGTAAGATCAGAAATCTGTTGTGGTCTAGGTCAATACCATGGCTTCGGAGTAAAGCCCCCACTTCTTTGAATGTGGCTTTCTTGGCATTGATATGGTAGGCTGAGGAATTGTCTTTGTTGGCAGTCCTGGCAACATAGAACTTGCTGTTGGGGATGACTTCGTAGTCATCTCCTTCCTGGCTCAGAGGGGGGGAGGGGCAGAAGACACAGAGCAGCTTAGTGCAGAACAGTTCAGGAGAAACTCTAAAACAGCTCTACACATCAAATGATAATACTCACAATACTGACAAATCCACTGGGAGTGGTTAGAGTAAAAATCTGCACATTTAAAACAATTAAGAAAAAGGACCGTTTAAAAAGCACACAACAGATCTAGGCCAGCTACACTAACATGTAAATAAACCATATCAATATTACAGTGTAATATGTGTATTCTATCATGTTAAATTTACACAATTAAAAAAACAAAAAAACATGTTAGACAAGATGAGATTATAAATGCATTGTAAAAAAAGTAGGCAATTGGCCTAAGCATGTATTCATTTTTAAAAACCATTCTAATAATCTAAATTGTCTACACCACTTCTTAAAAAAGAAAAGAAAAAGAAATGTTTCAGAAATGGCAGATTGTAAGGCCGACATTAGTTTAACAACTAGATTTTAATTTACTGTGAACTCCTGGACCTTACAGAAAGAAAATAGAAATATTTAACAATGGTCAAGGCAAAACTCACACCCCCTGTGACAGATCAAACACAGAAACATGTTTAACTCCAAATTCTTTAACTACATTCAGTTGTCAGAGTAATTTCTGAACTAATGCAAAACAATACATTTGTCTCTCAATTAAAACACCACTTTTATGGACTTTTTACAGTACAATCAAATGAGTAGAGCCTAGTCACTAAATGGCACATTTAAAATTTGTTCAAAAATAGTGGTATTAATTCTAGCACATTATGAATTGACTATGGTATGTGTGGGAGTTAGTTGTAACTTTCATGACTGCTTTGAGTCTGTCTTTAGTCACTAGTGTGATCTTTGTCAGTAGCAATTATATCTCATGAGCACTGAGGAAAAAATATATTTAAAAATTCAAGAAAAATATATGTCCAGTAGAGAAATATTTCTAATCACCACTTTCAATTCGGACTGTGTAATTATACATTTAGAAGAGGCCAGAGTGAGTGTAATGTGCATCTGTGTGACAGAGATATATATATATATATATACCTTATCAATAATCTTTTGAAAATGCACTTCCACAGTACAGCTTTGCACATCCTTATGTTTATCAGAGCTGTGAATCAGTACTGAGAGCTTTTTCGATCTGATCTTTTGTGCTCTGTATCCAAACACAAACAGCATTGAATCTATCACATTGGACTTCCCACTCCCATTTGGACCAATGATGCACGAAAAGCGCTGAGAGAAGGGTGAGAGAGAAGATAAAAAATTTAAAAATAATAAAAATCAAATTATATAAAAATATACTGCATCCACAAACAAATAATGTAAATGTCATAACATTACAAGCTATGTAACATTTAAGCATAGTAAGATTATGATAGCGAATGTATTCCAAGTGGGTGTAGTTAAGATGTACTTTAATATACTTGTATTTGCAGAACAACAAGAGGAGAAGAAAAAGGTGAAAAGACAAAGTTTAAGGAAAGTCATAATTTATGAGAAATGTCAGCACATCACTATATCACTACCCCTTTCATTATACACTTACTAAATCAAAATGGAGGAGTGTGACTTTTTTTTAGGATTATTTTTAACTCAATAAATGTTATAATGTAGTATCATTAATTATGTTGTACTTTTAGTGTCTACTGCTACACAAGGCAGCATGTACAGCTGCATAATATGACATTAAAGAAGAAAAAAAATTTGATATACACTACATATGATGGTAAATCTGTGAGCCAAACACAACATATTAACAAAGTATTTCCCACACAGAGTTGACATTTGTAACCATGTTTGGCTGTACCTTGTGAAAAGGCCCCAGAATCTGCTCGCCTGCATAAGATTTAAAATTGCGATTAACTAAATGTGTTATCATCAGGCGAGGAGCGCCCGGTTCATTGGTCATTGCTGGGGGCGGGGGTGGAGGGATGCTACCGAGAATCTCCTCCAAACTTCGATTATCAACCGCCTCGGCAGCTTCCCCGTGAGACGGATCTGTGGCACAGGAAAAAAAAAAGTACAACTTTTATTCCTCTGTGCGAGTCGTTTCAGGTGGGGGACAGTGGTGCATGGGGGAGGGGTAGAGGGGCGAAAAAAACAAACAAAACACAGGCAGCAAGTTACAACAGCAGTCAAACAACGACTCCAGAGAAAGTTGACAGGCGTTATTTTTCTTTGTTCTGAAAACAAGAGCCAACCCAAAAGAGGAAAAAAAAAAAAAAAAGAGAGACCATGGCCGCTTACGAACAAACGCACATTATGATACAAACGCTCTCCGTGAGAAGCGTTGATACGTGAGAGTAGATGCGCCACATTCATTTCGTCGATAATAAATAACTGAAGTGCAAATTTCGATCATCAACGTGACATTTTCACTCATGCTGAACTGTAGTCAAAACGCAGACAGTGGAAATCTCGTTTTGTGATAATAATGTATAACGTTAAACCGATTATGTTGCCATCACACCAAGCCACAGCGACCTGTCCAAAATCTATTGTGCTCACACAAGCAAGCACAACAAGCTAAGGGGTCGGTGTTTGTAAATTAAATTCTTGCAGCCAGACACTCAGTGAAGCATTTCAACATGTTCTAAAGAACACAAACATCACTTAATACCAATGTGCATCTTAGGTTTCGCGTATAATTATACAAACTACAAATTATTAAGTTATAAGAATAACGTGAAACACTCTGATCTACTACATAAACACTTCATTATCCGAAATAAATTACCTCGTTTGCTGAGAAGATCCCGGGAAGAAGTACACTCGACGACATCAAAATCATCGCAAAAATCATAAGACATTTATTGATGACTGACACTTCAGAAAAAAAAAATAGATCAGTCATTCTAACTAGCAAGCTACGTGTTGAGATTTAAGTAAGAAAAAGGAGCTTCACAGCTGTGGCAATTGGCCACTACCAGTACGGCTATACACGCAACGCAATTGAGTGAACACAAGTTATTTAGATTCACAGACACCAAAACACCCTTTGTTACTTGCCAGTTGTCGGCGGTACCTCCTCTTGGCCATTGGAGTTGGTTTCTTGAGGGGGTACATCCAGCTCGTCTTCGGAGTCATCCCGAGGCTGCGACCCTTTCCCTCTTGGCTTGGCAGTTGAGCTCTTTGCAGTTTTAGATGGCATTATTTGAAATCTGAAGGGGTCATTGGTAAAACGAAATATCCATGAGTGGTTTTTGTGCCTGTCAATCTCCTAACTCTACTTTTAATCGGTCACACGCAGCTACCGTTGTCAGGCTTTAATCATTACCAGTCAGATCCCACTGCCGCCCATCTGTTTTTTTTGTTTTGTTTTTTTCTTCATATGAAAACATAGTTGTTTTATAGCAATATCTAAAGTAACAACATTAAAAGCAATTTAGTTTGTGGCCCGAACAGAGCGAGTTATTAAAAAAGGCTGTCGGTCTGCGTCATGATTGTAGCAAATTAGATGCTATTCTAACACCAAACCCAAACAACAGTAAAAATGAATGGCCTCCTCCTGTGACAGAGTCGTTTTAGTACCCCTCTGCATCGAGGTAACGGCATTTGATTTGCGCGTCACAAAGTTGGACGGTTAATGACCCTTGCAATGATGGGAAAACTGTTAACGTAACGCTAACTGGAAAACAAATTTAGCTCATATGCAAAAAGCTAAATTCTCTCCCCATAGCTCTTAGTCTAGTCTATGTTATATGGTTATTACTGAATATACGCAGCGAAACAGGCTCTCTGGCCTATGGCAAAGACAACGTCCTAGCTAAATTGAACGAGGTCTCAATATTAACTTTAATCCCCACAGCTAACGAATGTAACGTTACGTAACGGCGACATTATAACTACAGGTAACCATACATCTGCTAAAGTAACGTTACATGAGAAACGCTAGCGTGAGATATATATATATATATATATATATATATATATATATATATATATATATATAAAAACCACGTAACGTTAGAGTTAACTTTGCCACGTTACTGCGCTGTTTTCACCTTACTAGCTAAGTACCAACTGTAACGTTAGCTAACTATGTGATATGAAATAACGCAGCAAAGCTAACGTAAGTTATTGGCTAACTTTGACTAGCAGAGATGTCTGCGTAGTGGATACGTAACGTTAACGCAACACGGTAACGTTAACGTTACTCAAAAGTTATTGGAATTGAAAGAGTTGCTTAACAGCATTTGCCCGAATAACGTTGACTAAAGCTAAATTAGTTGACGCTAACCAGACAAAGGTATTGTAGCCCAAGGTTTAGCAGCCATCTGCAACATTAACATTACCGTTAGCTTACGTTTCGTTGAAGTTAACGTTACATGCTACTGTTAGGGGTGTGTGTCAACGAAAAGGCACATTTTGCGTTAAATGTAATACAAAGCAAACAAGCGATCAACTCTTGTTAAACTCCAGGGTGTTGTTAGCGTTGGTCAGTAGCTACGTGTTCCACTGTAGCTAATGTTAAAACTCAAATTAACGTGTTGTTAATGTTGAGTCTGGTTTGAAACTAACGTTAACAGTATAACGTTAACGTTCTGCACTTCAGCAAATAGACGGAACCCAGTCATTAGCTAACTTACTCACAGCTAAAATGTTTGAATGCACCTTCCACAATATATGCACGGTCTGTCAAGAGTATTCCGTTCTGACCTAAAACACGATTTCGAAAAAGTATTCGTTAATCCAAAATTTGACAAATATAATCCACAAAATGTTGCCCCGTGTCATTCCGAGTCGCTCTCCTACCTGAAAACTCCAACTTGTAAATGGCGCCTAAACTGTGCTGTCGAACCAAATTCGTTACAAACTGACGCAAGGCACCATGGTACGTTCAAAGGGCAAGGGAAAAAAACACAAAATTCAAAAAAGGGGACGAAGCCAACTCCGCCTCACTCCAGCTCCACACAAACAATAACCATATGACACAAATAGTCAGACGAGAAAACGCAGAAAGTAACAAAACTTATGTTTTACAATGTTATATATTATGTAAGATTATTTTCAGATTCAAAGCCTGTCTCTACGTGTTCAAACGGTTGCCTGGTTACAGTAGAACGAAGCTCCGCCCAGAAGAATAGTTAACATTTCAGGAAATATTGTTCGATGGCTCAACTATTAATGTTAGTTTATTCGTTTTTAATGAGTCCTATTACATACATTTATTTAACATTTGTCATTTGTACTTTTAAATAATTCGAAATATCCGTTTTCAAAGAAGGAAGCGATATATGCAACTCTCGCGATAACTTGCGTTTTCAGCTTCCTATGACCCAGATTACATGGCTACCAGAGGTTAGCCAAGATAACGTTAGCAAGAAATGACTGATTCGTGATGGATAGGCTTGCACTGTACTGTATTGACTATTCATGCACCTTTCGCTGGAGTTGCCCCATAATAAAGTCGGCAACGACAGAAGGATGTGTGTTTTAACCAGAAAACCAAGTTAACTTTAGCATTCAAGTCGCAGGGAAGGCTCGGGGGCATCTCAGGATTCACGTTAGCAACGGTGGCAGGTACCGTAGCAACTGCAGACGCTTGATTTATTCACCGTTACAGCTACCAGAGCATGACAACAGCTGAGTCGCCTAATCTACAGGGTATGGTTCATAGTTTTTAATTTGGTCTTATATATTGTTTCTTTCTGTGTGTTGGTTAGACATTGTTGTGATATAATGAGCTTTAATATGAGTTACTGCCACTAACTGAAACGGTCTTGTTTGTTTAGGGTTCAACAGAGCAAACATCCACCATGAGATTAAAAACATCGTTGCTACAGGAACCCAAACATATCCTTTTTATGATGACGTTAGCTATCTAGCTAGCCTTATACTTGTATTTCTGTACAGATCAAGTATTTATTATGCAACCCAACTTTAAAAACATTGATATTATTTCCATTATTATTAGCACCACTAGAAGTAGTAATATAGCGTTAATTGATTACTTCCTAACATGTAGTCTAGAATCTGTTCATTCTTTTTTCAGAAGACCCAATTTATTGCAGAAGCTACCATGGCATTTCATATGATCAATTAAAATACATACCCTAATAATAACTTACCTAGATCACTTTCCTTAACAGCAGATCACATAAGGAACTTGTGAGTTGTGTTGGCTGGACCACAGCAGATGAGCTGTACTCATGCAGCGAGGACCACCAGATCCTCAAGTGGAACCTGCTGACCAGTGAGACCAGTCTGGTTGTCAAATTGCCAGAGGAGATGTACCCCATTGACCTACACTGGTTCCCCAAGACCGTTGGTGGCAAGAAACAGAATCAGACTGAGATCTTTGTCCTCACCAGCACTGATGGCAAGTCTCTTTATTCCCTAAAATCTTGCCAGTGGGCTACAGGTCCTTGTTTCTGAGTTTACTCATCTAATCAATATATCAGTTTTGTTTCACAAGTTGTTCATTTAGTGAACAGCCACGTACATGACACGGATCAGCGATTGTTTTTAGTCATACCTAATACAGGGAAATAAAATGAGTTAGACAACATTATGTTGATGTAGAATAGCATTTGTCAAATGCTAACTGAACTTACTAAATATAATAATTGGTAGAAGAGTTTTCAATAGCCTCAGGTCTTTTTTCCATCAGCCTGGTTTTTATACTGAGTAGGATGACATTAGAAGAATTAGGCTACAACTCAGGAGGATTTCATTGTAGTTTAAAATTTTGTAGAGGATTGTAGTATAACAGTAAAGAGTAAATATGTCTCTGTTCTAGTTTAAATCATCAAATCACTAAAGGTGGATTTTTGTTTTGCATCTGTATATTTTTAATACTAAACTTGGTGACAGAGTCTGTGTGACGTGCATCCACATGGCCTCATATTTCTCCTCTTCGGCCTATATTAGATATAAACACACATAATATGGATCTACTTTTATGGCAGGCAATATGTGGTCACAACACTAATGGCAGTGTAGGGTTGCATAAACACACCCACAAACTGAAGCAGCAATTTTCTCTGGCAGACTAGAGAGTAGTGAAAACTCTGTTACGATTCACTTTTGCAACTTTCTTCTGCTTTCTGCCTTGTTACAGTTAAACAAATATCCGTATTTCTATCGTTATTCTTTTTCAATACGTTTTTGTTTTTCATTGAAAACAAAACATGACAATGACACACTTTTATTTCTTGTAACTTTGGTGTGCACTGAAAGATGTCAAATATTTTTACGTTTGGGTTATGTACAGGATATTTCAATTTTTTTTTTTAAGAGATCTGTATGATATAGGCCTAGCTGAAAAGAAACAGCCATGGTTTTATTGGGTGGGAGGACTCTGTATTAACATTGTGGCTTTTCCTAACTTTATTTGATTAGTCAGCCTCCCTTTCCCATGCCAGAATATTAAATTAGTTTTGTGTAGTGGTTAGGGTTAGTGCAGTTTGACCTTTTTCCTGTGTGAAAAATAAGGTTTTCTGTAATATTTTACTGTGGTATTTTTTTGTCCCTGCTTTCGAAAGCTAAATATTCTAATCTGATGATTTAATATTCTAAGCATTAAATTAATGACTATACTTTATTAATTTGGGAAGCATAATATGTCCCCTTGGCGAAGCATAATTGCATAGCTTAGATGCTTGGCATTTGGCATTCTATCAGAAAGTATATTGTGTGGAATGGAAGCAGACTTGTCCCAAAGCGGACCAAATTAAGATTGAAGGATATTGCTGGGCCTTCTGTTTGGAACAACAGTGCGTCAGTCTCATTCACTTTCACCCTGTAGAACTACAATGTGGCGTCATAATAGATTTCACACAGATGTATCATCTGGAATTTCTCAACAAACCATTTATAAATAGAAGGAAAATAGCTGTCTTTAAAAGTTATCATAAAAAGCATCTGCCAGATAACAAGCAAACAAACAAATATGCACACAAAAGCATTGCACACGCAATGTTTGGCTGCACAGGTGAGGACTGTTGACGTGAGTGCATATGTAAATAAAAAAATAGAAATTTATATTTTAAATTTATATTAAAAAGTTGGGGGTTTTTTTTGTTGGAAAAAGCTTTTCAGTACAGCTGTACATGCCTGTTATACTCACTACCTGCTGGACCAGTAACATCCACGTTTGTTGGGATGTCCAAATTTAGAAATGGGAGAGAGCAGCAGCATGCTGATTTGCAGTTTTAGGCCACCAGAAATTACATAGAACATTCAGAATTTTTTAATACACACTGCCACAAAGTATATGTTAGGCTAGCGTCTTCAATAACTGTCTCCATGCCTGATCACCCTTCGTGTCTAGCAAATGCAAAATTGCCCTAATTTAACCAACAGAAACCCTATTTTTTCCTCACTGGTGTTCTGGATTGGCCATGAAAAAAAGTTTGTCCCATTCGCCTCATGCAGCAACCTGAAAAAGTCAGACTTAAAAGTTATGAAACCATGGTCTCTGTAGAAGACATCCACGTAGTAGCCAGAGAATTACAGCCGACAGTAGTGTTCCGGAATTATAGACTGTAAACACCCAGATCAGGACTGAGTGTGGATTTGCCATCCAGTAAGCCTCTTTTTGTCTCTTTACAGGGAAGTTCCACCTGACCTCAAAGATAGGGCGCATTGAGAAGAGCGTTGAAGCACACAAGGGAGCTGTTTTGGCTGGAAGATGGAACTATGATGGGACTGCTCTTATTACAGGTAAAGATGACAGGGGCATACATATTTTCATTGCCATTTAACACTTGTTTAATTAGCCTGCTATAGGATTAAAATTATAACTATTCATTTTGTGAATTTATTAAAAAAACAACCTTTATGTATCCGTTTCATTTGTTTATTTAATCACTCAGCTGGAGAAGATGGGCAGATCAAGATCTGGTCAAAAAGTGGGATGCTACGCTCAACACTAGCCAGCCAAGGTAAGGCTAAAAGACCCCTTCCCTGATTTTAAGCCACAAATGTGTGACACTGTTATCCATATATGATCACTCACCCAAAAATGAATCAACAAAGCAGAGCATATTCATTTGTTATGCATGCATCCCATACACTGTGTTGTCACAATAATGGCTGCTGATTCCCGATTATTTCCATATATAAAGACTGAATAGTCAAATTAAGGTAAACAATATGAGAGTTAATATATAAATCTTGATTTATATCATATGAATGCCAGTGTGAGAAAGACCTATATAGTTTAAAGCAGGTCACATCCATCCAACAGCTGCCAGGCAGCAACAGAAGCCATGTGAAGCCAGTCTCTAACCAACCAGCTGCAGACATTTAGTAAACACAACACAAGTATACCGAGTCCGACACCAATTACACCCTCTCCATCTCTCTCTCACACACACACACACACACACACACACACACACACACACACACACACACACACACACACACACACACACACACACACACATACACACATACATACACATAGTACTGATTGTTTTTGGACCTTCTGGCTCAAAAAGTGCCACTTGTGACTGAGAGAAAAAGAGCAAGAAGCAGAGACCTAATGCTTTTAGACACAAGTTCACCTCCTCATCTGGCTCCTGTTTGATACCAGACTCAAAATAACCGCCCCTGTAGATGAGCCTTGCAAGTCCGCTCTTACATGTGGTCCCAGATGGCAAATTAATAGCCGCACCTTACATGTTCTATTCTTCAGACTTTCATTCAACATTTTGATAATATTCTTTCATTATAAAATGTATGTGTGGGCAATTCATTCATGTGTACACGCTGAGCGATCTGCAAGATTTGCTTTTGTGTTGAAGCTGCCTTTTTACTCAAGCCAGGTAATTAAAAATGACAATCAAGGTGGAAACGTTTTTTTTCTCTCCTCAGATGTGCGATTGTGCGAACATGTGTATGGCGTGTGTGAGTGTGCTATTAGAATGTAATTGTGCTCGGTACAACCAAAAGCAGAGTTTTATGTTTTTTATTGCCATAAAGTTTCAAAGCTTTATAGGAGTGGAGTTTTATTAAAAGCCATAAAAAAAGACTCATAATGATACATTTCTCTATCCGTCATTGACATTACAGATGTCTTACTTACTTATTCATTGATTTGTGCAGTTTGACTTATTGAATGTGTTTTTTCTCAGTTGTGGGACAGAAAAAGAAATGGGGGGGGCGAAATTGGCTTCTGGGGGAAATGGATGGCACACTCCTGCTGAATGACGGGTGCTGTGGAAAACCTGGCAGGAGAACAGCAATTCAGCCCCCAGTATTTAGGAACATTTTCCCTTAGCTGGATGTTTGGAGAATGAGCTGCCGGGTGGTGGGCTGCTCAACAGACCTACAGATTTGTAGAACACCTGCATATAGTAGCATTGCCACAGACACACACCATCCACCACATGGCACTCAGATCACTGCAGGTGTTGCTTCTCTTCAGAACTCTGCATGCACGCATGCACGCACGCACGCACGCACTCACTCACTCACTCACTCACTCACTCACTCACTCACTCACTCACTCACTACAGGTGCAGGCTGTTCTTCTTGGGTGCTATGACCCATTTTGAGAGATAGAGAGAGAGTGTGTAGGAAGAGGTTGGAAGTGAGTGAGTGAGCGAGAGGGAGGAGAGAGTAATTTGCCTTAAACCAACCATTGCCTTCGTCAGATTTAGATCATGTGACCATTTGGCATTTGTGAGAAACCACATGCACCTGGAGTGGGGTTAAATGTCAGGCCCTCTCTCCATACGCGCGTAGCCGCAACCCAACTCATACACACACATATTTTCCCTCACACATGTGCACGTAAGGACACACATTTGTGCCTCTGCTGTAGAGGTTAGACAGGCTTTGTCAACTGGTGTGACTGCAAGTGCTGTTTCCATAGGCTTAATGAGGTGATATCTCTGAGGGAATATGATACCATTAGCACTGCTGTATCCTCGAGCCATTGTTCATACCAACTCCTAGTTTGTCAAAGAGAGGGGTAGAAATTCATACACACACAATTGAACTTTACATCTTTTAAATATTACATCCAGCAAGAGTCAAAGTCTCTGCGTGTGGAAGCCCAATCCATTGCTCTTGGTTTTCGATTAAAGGTGGAGTCTGTGATTCTAATCCAATACACATTTTGTCACATTCAGCGAATGTCTCCTCACGCTCCGCTAGCTGTGTGTTCTGCTGTGCACTGAAAAACAAAATCAGCTGTTCATCCCTGGCTCTGTTAATGGGAAACAAATAAAGTGGCTCAGACCGAGCCTCGCAACACTTTTCCATTCATGCTTGTGCACAGGACAGGGGAAAGGCCATGGAAGTATAAAGAGAAAGGCACTGGGAGCGAGACGGATGGTAAATCTGAAGGTGCACTGACGGGAGGGGGTATATTTGTTTTGGTGTTGAGTTCAAATATCAACAACCTTTCTTCATCTTCTGTTTACCTGCATCTTCCAGGTTCTCCTGTGTATTCTGTGGCTTGGGGTCCTGACTCAGACAGAATCCTCTACACATCAGGAAGACAGCTAGTCATCAAGCCATTGCAACCCAGTGCCAAAGTCATACAGGTACAATGAACTTCATTTATTCTTTTAAAAAGTTAAACAAACAATCCGTGACTTAAGTAAATGCTCACTTCAGATTCAATATATCATGGTTTTGAAATATTACCTTGTAGCTAACTCTGTTAATGACTCAAAGGTTACGGTAATGGACATAAAATCAATCAAATAAACGTTATAACATGAATCACATGGAGAGCCCATTGGGTCAATGAATTAACGACAATACACACACTCACTCCAACATATTACTGTGTAATAAGTAAAGAAAAATCTGATTGATTGATCTGATTCAATAAAATATCACTTATATTATATACTATAGTATAGACACACCAAGTCCCTATAGTAATGTAACATTGTAACTACAGTTTTGCTTAGTGTTTTGTGTTTGTCTGAGTTTGTGGACTCTGTAGCTACATTCATTATCTGCTTTGCCAACTATGTAGTATCTGATGAGGAGTTTCTTTTCCGTTGTCGATATCTTTGCGTGATCATTTTTATCTTGTGTGGTTTTTGCTTCTAATTAGATCTGCCCAACATAGAGTGCGGATCGGGCCGCATTTTTCTGTCCGAGCCCGGCCTGCGTCCAACAGGCATTAAGATATTTATGTCCGAGCCCGACACAGTTAAAATCTCTTCTTTTTCTCATACTAATGGCACATGTACGTTTGTAGGAAGGCATTCAGAAGTGTCAACAGATGAGCGCATAAGCTCACACGGGGCTACAAGTGCACGTTAACACAGCCGCGCACCTACATAATAAGCTTTTTTTAAATTTAAAATGTTCAATGCCTTATTGTGCTGATGTTACCGAGCCCGACCCGAACCCGAACATCATTTCTAAATATCTGTCCGAACCCGGCCCGGCCCGTCAGGTACCGCCGAGTCCCGACAAGTCCCGACGGGCTCGGTTCGGGTATCCATCCTCTAGCCCAACAGCCAGACATCACTGGGCCCTTTGCCTCTTTTCAGGTCTTTGTAAATTAAACTTGAGGTTCATTGATTTGCAATGCTGTTTAAAGGCTATAAATGAGTAAAAATGCAATAGATCTAAATGTCTTTGATGTGCTTCTGCATTAATGGAGGGTGCAGCGCCGAGGACCTTGCACACCATTGAGTATTTTTCTTGTTCATGTATACATTTGTTTATTATTCTTCTTGAAGCCGAATACCACCTGGGACCTTAGATAAACAGTGGAGGTACATGTGCGCCTTCTCAACCCTTTGCTCTCCCTCAGCTATTACCACACATGCAGACACAAGCACACACATCACATCCAGTGATGCAACTTGAACCTATTAAGGCTCAATCTGAATAGGTTAATGTGCGTCAGCCAACCAGGTTTCAATATGGGTTGGAAATTGCCTGGCTTACACAGACACAGATACACACAACGCACATGTGCATGTGTTTACGTGTGTTCTCCTTTGGGTGCATGGAGTGAGCAAGTGGGGTACAAAAAAATAGAAAATAGAATGTAAGCATGTAGAGCAAACAGGAACAAGATAGGAACATAGTAAGATAATGCTAGTGACAGGCTTTCTGCTCTTTGTTATATTGTAACACATGAAGTAGAGTTAACTCTCAGTTAGGCTGATATGAAACATTTCATAAACATGTAACTATGTGCAAGAATAAATGCTACTCTCTGTGGAGCTTATCCTGATCATCGTTGTGTGTTATCTGTTTTTTGGACTCAGTAAAAGAGGAGGTATTTATTGGCGATCTCTCACCACTTCTCTTCAACCAATGGGAGACGTTATGTGTGGATAGCATCAATATGTTGTGTTGACATACAAATTATCTCTCTCTCCCCCTCTGTCTCTCTCTAGTGGAAGGCTCATGATGGGGTTGTTCTGAAGGTGGACTGGAATTCAGTCAATGACGTCATACTGTCAGGTGGAGAAGACTGTAAATATAAGGTGGGCAGTGTTTGAGTGTACTTTTAGACGTCTTGTTGGTGTGTTGAATAGTTTAGCTTTTTTTTTTTTTTACCTTTTGAAATCATGTCCTCCCTCAACAGGTATGGGACAGCTTTGGTCGTCTGCTTTACTCCTCGTCGTCTCATGACTACCCAGTCACCTCTTTGTCCTGGGCTCCAGATGGAGAGGTGTTTGCCGTGGGCTCCTTTAACACCCTGCGGCTCTGTGACAAGACTGGAGTAAGAACAAAAACCCTTTGACTTATTTCTGAATTGTTGTGTCCAATAGAATGTGAGAAACTGAAAGATGAAAAGATGTGAAAGATGTTGCAGCAGCTTAGTACTTTGACATAAAGTTACTTGGCTATAAAGCTTGCCTATGAAAGTATTGAAATGTTTGGTTGCTGAGATTTTTAAATATATTGCACCTTTCAAATTCATTTGATTGTTTGTGTATAATAAAAGTTTGCTTTAGTTCAAGCAAGACGTGCAAGTCATGCAACACAGCATCAGATAATCTGTTAATCCAAACACCAATATTGCTTGGCGTGTGTGTGTGTGTGTGTGTGTGTGTGTGTGTGTGTGTGTTCGACCATTTCTGCATCTTTTCACAACATTTTGTGTAGTCCCTGAAACATACAGTATCTGGTATAGACTGTCAACTTTTCCAGTGCAGTATGGTTTATAATGTGTAGCTCAATACAGGCCTTATGCTTCCTATACATTGTTCATCTCTGTAAACCACATTAGGCTGCATGCCACATGTGCTTGTTACCTGGTGCTGATGGTAACTGGAGTTGTAATGAGAGGGGAAATGAGAGAATGATGAATGGTAATTGTTGTTTTATTATTGCTGAGCGTTTGGCCAGGAACAATATTACTTGTTCCCTGCACTGCCCTCATGGGGCGTTTAGGGCTTCTTTGAGTTTACGTGGAGATGTCTGTGTATTGCCATTTCAGACCTGTTGTAATGAAAACAAACAACCAGGGCTAGGTTTTTGTGTGCTGATCACCAGGCATTTCATGCTCCATTTTGATTTAATTAGAATCAAATGGCTTTTTTCTGGAGCACTAAAACAAATGGGCTGGAGAGAGGTCTGTGCCAACACATATGTCTTCTCCAGAGGTGTAAGGTATGTGTTTTAGAGCGGTTTACATTAATATACTGTATAGACAGTATGAACATGCGTAGGGAGTCTTTATCTTTTACAATCACTTTTGGTTTGCTGAACCAGGGTTTTCTGTAGTTTTTGGGAATATTGCCAGATTATAGTCGTGAGCTGATGAAATCATTCAAATGAAGCCAGCTTGTATCCATTTTCTTTGCGTAAACAAAAATAAAAATGATTGTGCTATTAAAACTATAACAGACAGAACTGAGTACAACTTGCTTTTTGCTTTATGTTTTGTAATGACCCGATTCACCTTACGTCCTCCCATTTTGGTTTTGTTTACGTGTTTTTTTTTTTTTTGTTCCATTGTTTCGTCATTGCACCACATGCTTTACTGTGGTGTGTCTCGGTTAAGACAGTGTGATGATAATTGATAATTATGATGATTATGGTTCTGCCCCGCTCTAAGTGGAGGAAGGGTATGCTTGTCTTCTCCTCCCTAAGCCCCTTAGAGACAGTGTGTACTATAGCATGTCGTGGGATGCTTGCTCAAGAGGAGGATAGGGGGGGTGGAAGAAAATCCCCCTCCAGAGGTCACTCCATCTGAATTCAGACATACACTCCTCACGCATCAAGTTAGTGGTCACTGCACTATAATTACTGTAATCTCATTGTGCATGTGCATTTTACACACAACCATAGAAGCTGTTTCCCAATTACAGGGGCTTTACCTGTCTTGTTGCTGTGGTTTGTTTGAGGCGCAGTAAGGGTTAAGCAGTGCAAAGAGTCTTTTCAGTTACTAGCGCGACTAAATTCTGTATCTGCTACAATGAAACCTTGCACTTTAACGTATTGCTGCTTGCTCAGCAGGATCAGTCCCGCGCATTTAACCCCTTCACCTCCCGTCCAGCTCGGCTCTCCTCTCGCCCTAAACTTTCAACTCTCTCCTACTCCTTCCCTTTTTCTCCTCCACATTTCCTTTTTCCACGCACCACAGGGCAGATGTAGTTTGTTACCCCCCTCATTATCACCGTGGAGGGAGGGGGAGCGCACACTCACTCACTCACTCATTCACTCACTCGCACTCACACACACACACACACACACACACACACACACACACACACACACACACACACACACACACACACACACAAAGTTTACATTGAGGCAAAAGTACTGGGAAAGATTAGTCTTGTAGTTCCAGCAAGCCACACATGGACTGAACACAAAGTTTGTTCTGTTTCATAGAGCATTAACATTTAGTTATTATTGAAAATATTATTTTTAATTATTATTAAATACATGTTTAATTATTTGTGTTGCAATTTTGTTGAGTTTGGAGTTTTTGTGCGTGGAGTACATTTTCTCTTCACAGGAGCTTTAACAGGACACAAGACAAAGAGGTTCACTGTCCCTTTTACAAGATTTGGGAGAGACAATAAGTCAGTGTCTGTCTGTGTGCCTGCCATAGTATATGCATGTGCCCACATGCCTGTGTGTGTGTGTGTGTGTGTGTGTGTGTGTGTGTGTGTGTGTGTGCGCGCGCGCGCGCGCGCGTGCATGTGCAACCATTGCCGTGCAAATGTGCCTGCGAGACAGCAGTCTATTTACGAGGCGCTGCAGCTGGTGTCTAGCGTCTGGACCCTGTCACGATCCCTGACACTGTCACTGGCTAACAAGTAGGACTCATTGTGCCAGGCGAGCACCCTCTAGCTTTTTTCACTCCGCCTCCCCCTTCCTCCCCCTTCTCGTCACTGCGCTTGTTTTTTCTCTCTTCACTGTACACCCATGCTCACATACATAAATATAATAGCTGCTTGGTTTTACTTTTTCTAATTCCTGCACAATACTTTTTATTTTTTATTTTTAGTAGTTTCTTTTTTTTAAAACAATTATTGGTTATATGAGAAATCATGTTATTTATGTAACTTAAGTTCTGTACATGTTCTTTGGTCAGTGTTTCCGAAACGTGTATGATAAATAAAGAGAAATTTCTACTTTTCTTACAGGACAGATGCAAACTTCAGTACATTTTTCCAAGAGCTGATCAAAGTTCAGTATTTTGCTTAAGGTCACATAAGCAGGACAGAATTTTGTAATCATGGCCAGATTTTGTATTTCACCATCCTTCTTTTTGGTTTGATGCTCATTCTGGACTTTGCGGGCATTCAAATTCGAAAACAAGCCTTTTTACAACGTTAAAACAACGCAGGCCACCGCAGCGCCTTGCCGGATGATATCACATAGCGTTGTGGCAAAAATTGAGCCTGGTTCAACTTTTTTGCCAGACACCCCTGCATTTAACTGACTCATTCAAATGAATGAGCTGGTTTGCATTTTTTAATGCAGGGCTAATGTAGATCTGTACGTGGTCTTAGACCCAGGTCTCAAATAGCTTAGCGATTACTACTCCCCTCCCTCGCCTGATCTGCTTTAACTGAGGTCTTACTGAAACGTGGCTGAGCTTAGCCCTGGTACGATCAAGGTCCCTGTCACACTCCTACCAATAAGCCAGTGTACGTCTTCTATTCCCCTCTCCTCTCCGCCCCTCTTTTTCTACTCCTCCATTTGTAGGTTATAATTAACCACAGGCAACCTAGTACGGATCATCAGATGGTTTTATTGTTGAGCCCTATTACTGAGCCTTATTACTTAAATGTCTGCTTTCCTAGCGGCGTACATACTTGCAGTTTTCCTTTCACAATGTGACAACAGCTGTCACCCTCACACGGTTTTGGGAGAGGAGTAGTCATAAATCATGCATCAAAGTTATTGCTCATAATAGCAGCGTTGTATTCAAGAGTGGGGTATGTGAAAGTGTAAAACCACTGGTATCTACTTGTGGATACTGCCTGATATTTCATACAATTATCAAATGGGCCTTATATCATGACAATCTATGATTTCTTATTTCTAGCTGTGATTTTCTGCCAACTGTCTTTGAAAAAAAACTGCTTCTACCCTTATCAGTCTATCCATCCTGAGTGTGTCTAACAGCTTTTCTGTATGAACTTAGGTGGGAGATTGCGCTACATCTTTTCCCTTCCTCTTTGTCTATGAGATGCAAGCACGCTTTCCTTTGTAAAGTGTAAAGTATAAATCCCTCTCTCTCTCTCTCTCTCTCTCTCTCTCTCTCTCTCTCTCTCTCTCCTCCTTTTGTTTCGCATGCCTCCCTCCTTTCTGTGTCAGGGTGTGTTGGACTACCTCGTGCTTATCAGTGCTCCCCCTCTTGGCTCCCTTTCCCTCCTGCCTTCCCCAAGGCCCTCTTTACCTCCATTTTTTCTGGGTGAGTCCGGGGGGGTCCCCTTAGGGTCTTTGTAAGCCTTGCTCAGCATTGCCACTCTGGGAATGAGTCCATGTCCAGCTGGAATCACCGTTGCTCCTCTCTCTCTCTCTCTCTCTCTCTCTCTCTCTCTCTCTCTCTCTCTCTCTCTCTCTCTCTCTGTTCCCTGTTTAACGTGCAGCCTCATTCTCTATAGGATCTTTGTCTGCTATCCTTATAGCTGCCAACCATTATTTTCTCTCAGGGAGTCTATCACTCTTGACTATCCATGAGTCTGCCAGTCTTCTTGTGGTCTTTTGTTATTCTTTTCTTAGTCATCCTCTATGACATGCCATGCTTCACCCTAATTGCCAGACTTCAGGCTTCAGTCTTTCTGACTCTGACTTAGTCCCTCTAACAGTTTCCCCCCACTATCATTAAGGAGCATATACCTTAATGCCAGCATATACCTTAATGCAGCAAACTGCCAGAACAGGTGCTGGCAGTTTGCTGCCAACCACTGGCTGGCCAACATCTGGAAATTGCCGCTGCTGGAAGAGAATAAAACGGCCCAGAGCTCTGATCCTGATCATGAACCACTGTTAGTGGAGCATGAAAAGACAAAAGAAACCACTGTATTTGTATTAGGCTGCAAGCCTTTATCTGCGTTCATCACATTAGAAGGAGACGTTTAGTACAGTATAGAAAAATGTTGCTGCAAAAGAAGGGAAAGGCAGCAGAAGTAGCAGAGACAGACGCACGCGAATAGAGGACATAGGGGGTGGAAAAAAAACAGCAGAGGAGGGTTACTCAGGAGAGAAGATGAAAAGTAAGTCAAAGTGAAATTATTGGCAGGAGTCTGACAAAGAAAGCGCATGTGCACATGAGAAAAGATGGTGACTGAGTGTTTGAAAAAAGACAAGTAAGTTTGAGAGTGTGTCAGAGAGAGAGAGAGCGAGAGTGAGGGAGCATTGTCAAACAAAGAGAGTCCTGAGTCAGCAGCAGAGCAGTTTTCTCCCCAGGCAACTGGGCAGGGCTACTGCTCTTGCTCTCTCTCTCTCTCTCTCTCTCTCTCTCTCTCTCTCTCTCTCTCTCTCTCTCTCTCCACTTGCTTTACCCCTCCCTCCCTCTCTCCCTCCCCTTACAAATCTGTGCTTTTGCATGCTATTTCTTGCTCTCTGCACTCTTCCTTTCTGCTCTCTCGCTGTCGTAAGCCTGCCCCCGTCGTACACTGAACTGGTAGAAAGAGACCACAAGTTCTGAAAAGGGAAATTGGGGTCTATCTCACCCATCAGAGCTCTCTTCCTCCACCGCTTTCTCTCTTGTTTTCATAGGAATAATTTTACTGATTCTTTTTAACACATTTTGATGAAGTTTCCAGGCCTGTTGAAGCCTTGTTTAGAGAATGAGAAAAGTGTGAACAGCATATGACTGTAAGATGCAGTACTTGCATGTCACTTAATCTATCATCCCAAAGAGCTCATTAGTTTCTCCTTCCAGAATTTGAGGATAAGGGTTTCTACTTTGTATTCTAGGTCCTTTGTACAGAACAGGCTTTAGTTTTCTGTGTTGCTGAACTTATTCTGGCACACTCTGTGGAACAGTGTATGTAAGGTCCTTCTTGCAGATGATTGACCCCAATTTTTTTGTGCTAGCTCGTATGTGTGTGTGTGTGTGTGTGTGTGTGTATGAGCCGGAGCCTGTGTGCGTAAAGTGGGTTAGAGTAAAAGGCACTTGTTGACATGGTAATACTTTTACACCTCTCTAGAGTTCGGCTAAAGGCTTGCCTTGTTGGAAACCAAAAAGGAGGGGAGCATGAAAAAGAGCTGAGAAAAGAGAGCAGTTGGAGGGGTGGGGGGCAGGGTAGTGTGGAACTGTCCAATATATCCTGTAAAGTTGGCCTAGGCAGTGAGGCTTGGAGGATTGGTCTCCATAAAAGACGGTGGTTTCTCTTTCCCTCAAGCCTCTCTCTCTCTCTCTCTCTCTCTCTCTCTCCCTCTCTCTCTCGCTCTCTCTCGCTCACTCTGCTCTCGTTCCTCTGCCTTTTTTTTCTTCTTTACTTCTCCCCCCCTCCATCCTTCCCTCCCCCCACGGCTGGAGTAAGCGTATGACAGTGAGACAGTGCCCTGCCAGCCCCTCTGGCAGAGTCATCATTCTTAGCAGTACTAAATCACTACCTCCACTAGCTAGACAAACATTTCACACTCACAGAGAGATAGAAGCAGAAAGAGGGATACAACAGTATAAGGAGTTAGAGTGCAGAGAAAGGGCTTCAGTTATGCACACAAATAAGCATAAGCAATAAGTGTAAGCAGAGCATGTGTGTAACTGGGGTATCACTTCAGGCTTTACTGCCAACCCAGAGTTCATTAAGAGCTGTTATTGAGGATTAAGACTGGGCTGGAGGCAATGGACCAAAGTCCAGAAAAGGATGATTTCAAAGGCTTTAATTTTGGCTGCACCCTGCACAACCCCCTCCTTTTCCGTTGGCTTCCACATGGATCAGAAGGGTGCTACACTTGACGTTGACTAATTTATGGACTGGCTGCTTCATTTGGTATAATTTGTTATATATGTTTGCCTCCACATAGAAGTAATGGGCTTGTCATCGCATATGTGCATGTATGCACTTAGTATAATGTGTGTGTTTGTGTTGCTATATGGATACATGTGTTTGTTTAAGTTATATGAAACCAGTACTCAAGGGCCTGTGTGATTTTCACAGTATAGAAGACTAGTCAATATGTAAGGATACAAATTTAGACTCGCTATTATCAACAGGTATTGCATTAACCAATTGAAGATTTGAGGTGTGCTTGTCAGTGTCTTAAAAAAGTATTTGTGTCTGTAGGGATCCCATAGAACGTTGTCTCGGCTCATTGGCTAAATTGTTTAAACCCTTCAACCTATTTGTAGGCCATTAGATAAACTACAGCAAGTGATCCAGTATATTCTAGACCTGCCATCAGGGAAGTAGTAGGTCCATTGGAGGGTAAAAGGTTGTGTGTTGTGTCGTTTGTAGCATGCCAAAACACAGTAACATTTTCAAATGGCTGATCTAGAATACAGACTGTGTGTGTGTGTGTGTGTGTGTGTGTGTGTGTGTGTGTGTGTGTGTGTGTGTGTGTGTGTGTGTGTGTGTGTGTGTTCAAGCGCATGTGTGCATTGTTGGTGCTAATAGAATTCTGCTGTCCAGCTCACAGCTGTGTCCTGCTGATGAGTCCCAGGAGGCCCCAGCATGTGTCTATGGTTACTATGTTGAGGCTCCAGCATGAAACCATGTGTAGATCATTACTCTCTCTCTCTCTCTCTCTCTCTCTCTCTCTCTCTCTCTCTCTCTCTCTCTCTCTCCCTCCCACTATCTTCTAATTTGTCTCTCCCTCTTACGTTTCTCCATGCACTGCCAAAGCTCCAACTTGTGCCACTCTACACTTGTCCCAGGCCCAGCCTCTGTATCTCTTTAGCCGAGCCAAGTGAGTATTTCAATACAGAGATTTGCAGAGCTCCTCTCACTGGCCTATATTTAGAAATGGGCTTATAGATAGCTATCGTTGTCATGTGTTATTGCAGAGTCAGGGAATGCAAATGGTTTATTGTGCAGCAGGCAGAGCAAACACCAAGTTCTGGTAAGTTCACTAAAGGCCCTGACACACCAAGCAGACAGCCAAGAACTAGTGGTGATCCATTTCGACTTTGTCGTAACCAAAAAACTGCACTTAAACACACCGCAAAGACTACAGCGTTTGTCTAAATTAGCAAAGTACCTACGGTTCCTCTGCTTCACTCTCCACGGGGAAGACACCAGGATGGCTAACCAGAGTGTCCGTCTCCCGGGCTGTCATCTGTTCTCTCTGCAAAGAAGTCTCCCTGCAGTGGGGAGCAGAGATGCCCGAGCGGAGGGACAGAGGGCTCTGCTGCGGCCACTGGCTAGTTAGCTAACGTTAGCTTGCTAATTCCACCCAACATGCCTTAAAGCAACACTAAAGCACTTTTCCGCTTCGGTCCCCCTACAGGTTGGAAGCGGAATTGTCCATTACCGCTGTCGTAATGTCTCATTTGAACTACAGATCCACTACCCGATCTGGCAAACTTGCACCAAAATAATGTACCTTAAAATAATGTTTCCAAAATTGTTTCAGTGGTTCATCAACTCGTCACAAGGTGAACGGCACTTCTGCATTCGCTTTGCAGCCCTCTATCGGCTATAACCGCACTATGCAAGTTTGCCAGATCGGTTAGCGGATCTGTAGTTCGAATGAGACAATGTCACATACGAGACACTATGACAGCGGTAATGGACAGTTCCGCTTCCAACCTTTAGGGGAACCGAAGCGGAAAAGTACTTTGGTGTTGCTTTAATGCTACACTGGTTACAGAAAATGAGCCAAACAAAGTGGTCACTCATCTGGCTATAGCAATGTGATTTTCTACGATGTGACAAGAGCATGTGAATGAAACATTAAGTTGATAGTCTAGCACAAGTAACGTTAGTTATGTAACGTTATCTTGTTGTACATTGGCCCTCTTATGTAGCTACATAATGTGCAAAAATAGATATTCCAATAGATCGCACCTATGTGTTTTTTAAAAGGCACATTCAAACTTCATTTTTGGCCAGTTTTGACAGCTCTGTTGGATTGTTCAGATGAGATGAAGATGAAAAATGAAAGGAACCTTCTGTGTGCGCTCTCACAGTCGTTTGTTAGCTCTCCTCACTACCGTTTTTCTTCTTGTGTACTAATTCGCTTAAGCTGAATAGCCAATCCGATAGATTCCTCGTGCCGACGCCGATTCATGACTGACTGCCAACGATCTCCTTGGTCTGTCAAGGCCTAGATGTATATTTGATACTTTAGCAGTTGGAACTTTACATTGTGTTGTGTTCCAGGCCATAACTCTATAATAACAAATTTATTAACAGATTATCTTGTACTGTACATTATTTTTACATACACACTTGCACATAAGCACACAGTTTCTTTGCAAATAAGAGACTAAGAAGCCAACCAGCTGAGAGGACAACTTTTGGCGAAATGAAGACCTGCATAGTACACAGAAGTGTACCGTATTTTGCCGGATGTTATTGTTGAAGTCAATAATTGATTTTGTTCAACATGCGCCTTTGACCGTGAACAAAAATCCCACAAACTTGAACTGCTCATTTCTTTAAACTTGCCTGAGGTAGTGCATCAAAGGTCATCTCCCATCCCTGTGTGTGTGTGTGTGTGTGTGTGTGTGTGTGTGTGTGTGTGCGTGTGCGTGTGCGCGTGTGAGTGAGAGTGTGTGTGAGATGCACCGATCCGACCTTTTTCAGTCCCGATACCAATGCCTGGGCTTTGTGTATCTGTCAATACCCGATACCGATCTGATACCGTTGTTGAAACATTACTTTCTTAACAAAGACAAAATAACATAGATGTAATGTATTGAATTCTTATTTATTTGTACACTCAACTCTTCCAGTATGCGACACACGTGCAACAGAGGGGAAAAAACTAACAAAACTGGATCAGCCCTATGTGCGTGTGTATTAATCTCAGTATGATCATAGAAGCTTAGATTATGTGGTGTAGTGGAACATTTGAAAAGCAGCTCTTTTATGTCCTGAGTCCTCTTTCGGTTTGATAGTATGTAATGTGATACAGGGGGTTAAGCTTTATTATGAAGCACAGCGCATTAGATGCGCCTCATTTTCCTCCCAAAGAGCATCTTGATAATTTACCTTAGCAATCTTTCATGAAAAATTATTTATCTATGCTTGCGTGTGCACACATGTTACATAAATGACTTTGAATACTGTCTTGGTGGCATTGTTGCATATTGACTACTTAAATATAAATGTAGAATTCTCAGTATAGGACATCAAATACAGAGCAATGTGGCATTGCAGTACAAAGATGATTAGTAGTAGTACACTAGTAAAACTGTAACTGCATAGTTAAACATACACATTGATTTACATGTAGTTTGGTGCATAGTAACAGCTTCATTTCTGGAAAAGGTGTGGTGATTTTGGATTGCTTAGTCCATTTTACATGCCAGTTCTCAGCCAGAGCAGTTCCCACACATACAGGTCTGACCAGTCCTGGACATAGGCCCAGTTTGTCCTTATCCTAATAGTGAACCTCATCCCCCATGGAGGGGTCACTGCAAACTGACATTTACAAGGCCTCCTAATCTGCTGAGAGATTGATGAACCCTCATCCAAAACCACCTCCTACTCTCCTAAAAAAAAAAAGACTTTGTTTTTAGTTTCACTCTCAAACCCATTCCTATGTTACGTAATTGGTTTGGGAATGGAAGAGTAGATTGAAGAGTAGACACTCTGTACCTGCACTGTCAGGTCGTGTCCTGCAAACAGACACACAGGAAAACTGAAGCCAGCTGGCTTTGCAGAGGTCTGCCATCTGTTCTGATTTATGTAAGACTGTTAACCCTGGACTAGGTTGGCTCCCACTAGCCCACTAGCACAGTGATAAACTAATAGAGAAGGTAGCCCTCCTTTCACCAAGTGTACACAGCGGTATAGGCTTGGACAATCTGGGGCTTTTTGTGGCAATATCTGTTATGTTGTGTAATTATGAGATAAACCAGTTCTTTTACCAGTTTGAGCAACATGATCATTTCATGTTAAAAAAAACAGACAGCACAGTCACATATAGATGGTCAAAAATAGGTATAAAGATATTAGGAAAAGATATCATTTCAATACTTACGTCTGCAATACAATATAATAAAGTTTTAACATTTTACCAGATATGTGCATCTTTAATCGTTAGAAACGCAGGTTCATTCAGCATCTCCATAGCATTCACTGAACATGTTTAACTCTATTTTGACCAATCATACCACACTGTTGGTCACATGCAAAAACTGGGTCACTGTCATTAAAAGTGATTGACACAGGCGCCCGGATAGCTCACTTGGTAGAGCAGGCGCCCATATATAGAGGCTTGACGCCGACCTGCGGCCCTTTGCTGCATGTCATTCTCTCCCCCCCGCCCGACACAGTGTTGTCTCAACACAGGAGATCCAAATGGCGGACATTACAGTATAGACTATCGATTTGTCTGTACTGTAATGTCATGCAACAACATCTAGTAATATAATTTAATTAATTAAAATATAAGTAATAAATAATTTGATAGTGCTATAGATCACTGCCAATATTTAGTGCGCTGTCAATTCTACTATATGTACTCTATACATTACTGTATATGTGCTACAAGTGCATTGGGTTCATCTTTTTATACCAAGGCCCCAGTAGTGTAGCAGCTGCATAAAATGCAGGTTTTTAGCAGGGTCACAGACTCCGGTTGACCCATTAACACTAATGACTGGGACAAGTTTTTCCTAGATGCTTACTTCAGTGTGACATGAGTGTCAGATGAAGGGCTAGAAAAGCATAGAAAGTCTGGAACTCTCATGCCCCCTTTTCTGATTAGCATGTTGTTGACTTGCATTAGGGCTGGGGGGGGGGGCGGCGGCGGAGCAGAGAGCGGTCAGGGCAGACATATTTAATGCTTGTGAAGTAATGGGGCTGAATCAGCAGATAGCTCCACTGGGAGCCATTAGTCCAGACATGTGTCATTAACCCTTTCCCTGGCCCGAGCTCCACCCCCGCCCACCCCCACTCCACTCAGAGCGGGCCATGAAGACCAAAGCACTGTTTCAGGTAGTGCAGATAGATAGAGGGGGAAGGGGTAAACGAATGGCATAGATACACATTTCCATTTTCTCCTTTAACTTTATCTAGTATTTTCCCTGCTCCCCGCTCACTCTCTGTATTTCTCTTTTTCAGTGCTTTGTTTTCAAGATAGCTTTGCTTATTCTGTGCATGTCGTTTCAGTCAGTATTTTATATACCAGGTAAAATAAGGGTGTTTGATGAAGTTAAAGTTGTGCTCCACTAAAAATCCCATCTATGTAATATACTCACACCTTATAGCCTTTAAAGGTGGATGTAAAAGGAGGAGTATATCGGCTGTGGTCTGCATCTTGTCACTTACAATAGATTCTAATAATGATGATCAATGAAAATGTCCACAGAAACTTCTTATACCACTTCAGCAGCAAATGCACATCTTTGCTACCCAGCTGCATGTGCAATATGTTCCAAACACTCATATTTTGGCCGGAATATGTCTAAATACACAGGTTCCATTTGTAGTTGGATAATGTAGTGCAAGGTACAAACTTGATACTTTTACTTTTTTATACTTTCTTTCTGCCATGAAAAGATGTCATTATTGGAATGCTGTTCGGTGGAAAGGACAAAACTTTCAACTTTCAGCAGCCACCTTTTCAAGCCTACAGGGAATGAGTATTTCATAATAAATAGACGGGTGGAGGAATACTTTAATTGTGGGGTGATATTTTTTTTTTTAAAAAGAAAAGAAAAAAAGGCAAGAAAGAGTTAGTTGTACCTATATAGAGAGGAGGACATTTTTTTACATAACCTTTTTGCAGGCCTCCCCATGTTGGCTGAGGCTGCAGGGCAACAATAGAAAGAAGGGGCAGGCCCGCAACACCTGCCAGTCTTAATGGTAAACATATGTTGAGAAATGCAGGAGGAAGGGAGGAGGGAGAGGGCAAGCACTCTCCTTAAAGAGGCTCTAAATAGGCTGTGTGTTCGTAGATTGGCTGTGTTTTTTGGTTGCGTGCATGCTTATGTGTGTGTGCAAATTTATTTCAGGTTTATTTAACAAGGACAATGCACACTAATAATACATATAAAAATGGAAAATGTGCCAGAATTAGCCAAAAGGCTATTTTACATCTGCTGTCCCTGGACAGATCGTACAATGTCACACCTAAAAAGATAAAAGGATTATAGTAGTACATACAGGTTTAGCCCAATACAAGTAAAATTGACTATACATGTAAAATAAAAAAGAAATGACAAGATCAGCATATAGACAAAAACAGTTGGTCAATATCAACATCAACACCAACACACACATACACACACACAAGCCAAACTGTCAGTCCATGTAACAGACAATCTCATAGGCATAGTACAAGTGGCACAAACAGGCAGTTGTCTGCAGAACTGTCAGCATGTCTGCGTGGGCCTCTGGTAGCAGGGCCGTTTCTGAACATTTTGGGGCCCTAAGCAACATTTTGCACTGAGGACCCCCCCAAACCACCCCCGCCACCCCCCTGGCCATGGCCTCAATGTCATCAGTCATTACAACATAACAACCCTGAATTAAAATGAATCACTTGGCATACTTTATTTTCTATATTATATGGTGGCACACTGGATGGAGGATGAGTGGGTTGTGGTTGGTAAAGATAAAGAAAATGTATAATTAAATCACTGTATGAAATCAATTACTGTACAATACTAATAATATGTATATTGTAGGAGCCATTTGACCTGTTTTGGTTAATCTGTTATTTTTCTGTATCCTGCCATCTGGTGGCTAAATTTGTTATGGCTTTCTTAATTAGTAGATCAAGGTGGCATCATGGTGTTACTACAGTATTAATGTTGGATCATGCCAAATTTTATTGTTGTGTGTCAAAACATCCACATGCTGCAAGCCAGGGTCTGTGTTTGTGTGGATCATCACTTTGGTCTGCCCCTGAAACAAAACCAAAAATCTGGATAGTAACACAAATATGGTGAAGGATGGTAGAGCAGCGTTATTACATTATTCTGTGCAGTACTACTGCATCCCACAGGGTCATTTTACCAATTCAGCACTCCAGGGTTTGTCACCTACATGCAACCAACGTCTGTGCGTCTGAGTCACATTAACACACACATGTCAACACACACAGGATGCATGTGTGGGTGTTTTGCTTGGTGCTCAAAGTGATCATCGTAAGTGTTAAACTACCAGCCTTGGTCTCCTGCCACGTCCTTGACACAAGTATAAGTGTGTGTGTGTGTGTGTGTTTCTGTCTGAATTGTAGTGTGTACCTAGACGGGCATGCACAGCCATACATTGCTGCTATATGTACATACGTAGTCTGTGTGTATAAGCTCATTGTACATTTGAGAGGTCTCCCCCTCTCTCCCACAGAGCTCAGCTGAGAACTACACGTCATGTCTGCCACCTTTTCTCTGGCCACAAAGCTGCCCATTATGGATAGACAGGGTTCAGTGACCAGAGAGTGGACTCCAGCTACATGAAGGCCTAGACCCACCTTTCATAGCCCCTCCTAAAGCTTCATTTTGGCCTTTATAGACTCTTTCTGCTTGTCTGCTTGCTCTTTCGTCTTGCTGTATAATATCTTACTAATCTTGAATCACCTTCCAGCCTTGTCTGGTAGCGTTTTCAGTTCAGTTCCACTGCTTTTGGCTGCAATAAAGCCAGTTGCCAAATCTACTGCCACTGACTAATTCACCTCCTCCTGCTGCTGCTCTCCCGTTTCCCTGTCTCCTCCATTTCTCCTATCGTTGTAATAATCCATTCTCATCCATTTTTTTTTTTTTTGGTGAATTTTTTTTGGGCTTTTCTGCCTTTATTTGATAGCTAGCTAGGTGAGAAAGGAGCGAGAGGGGGGGAAGACATGCAGGAAATCATCACAGGTCGGATTTGAACCCTGGTCCTCTGCGTCGAGGCATAAAGCTCTCAGTATATGTGCGCCTGCTCTACCCACTGAGCCAACCCGGCCACAGCCTCACATCTTTTTAAATAAATCTGAAAACACTAGTCTGGTTTTGTAGTGTAAAAGAGAAATAAATAGCATTTCCAGAATGATTACATATGTCTGCTTAGACACTGTCAACTACTATGTAGCAGAAATGTGCTTATTATAGATGCCGAATGCCGATTACACAATACAGGTGTTGTCAATGGTAAGTGGACTGCATTTATATAGCGTCTTTATACCTTACCGGACAAAACGCTTTACAATTTGCCTCTCATTCACCCATTCACACACACATACAGATGAGCTGCCATGTAGATGCTGGCCTGCCCATTAGGGGCAACTTGGGGTTTAGTGTCTTGCTCAAGGACACTTTAACAAGCGGACAGGAGGCCAACCTTGTGATTAAAGGACGACCCACTCTACCTCCTGAGCCACAGCCGCCCCTATAAGACAATATTGCTGACATAAAATAGTTATTTGATCAACGGTCTCAATGTAGTCACAAATTGTGTTTGGCTACACTGAAACATCAGTTACAGAGAGTTAGATGGGAATAAATCAGAAGTTCAACATGCTAAAACCAAGCAACGTAACTAGGATGTGCTTGTCCTATGTTTACAAGATGATTATCTTATCTTTGTATTTTTTATTGAAGAACTAAATGATGCAGTTTTTCTCCTGACCAGTTTCTTGTTAGGCAGAACATCTGAACTCTTCACCAGTAAGGAGAGAGGGAACAAATGAAAGAAAGGTGAATCAAAGAAGGAGAGATGCAGGGATTTTGTATGCTGCTCTGGAAAAGGTTTTCGTGTCCCAGGTTTCTCCTCTGTTGGCCCAGTCCTTCCATCTCAGGAGAGCTATAGGAATTCCCCTGTGTCCCATAGACAGACACTGGCTGACAACTCTGACAAGCCAGGGGATTTTCACCTCTTTTACACACACACACACACACACACACACACACACACACACACACACACACACACACACACACACACACACACACACACACACACACACACACACCTTCAAAACAGACATTGGACACTCATGAAAGGGAAAAACAAGTGAACATACTTATTTCTTCCTGTCTACACACACATTCATTACTCTGATGTAGTGTGATCCTATTTTCTTCCATTCTTACAATTACTATTTTTAATCTGTCTTCATCTCATCTATACTTTATCTCATACACACATGCACAAACAACATAAACACAGACACGCATGTACTGCACACACACACAAAGACAACCCCGCTTCCAACACATACACACACACACACACACACACACACACACACACACACACACACACACTAGAAAGAGTCAAATGGCTCAATGTGTTAAAAGCATTAGGTAAGCCTGGATCCAGCTGTGCTCCTCTAGCCAATATCATATGTCCTACTTCATTACAGTCTGGTGTATACATTCAGCTCTATATCTGACCCTCCATCTATCTATCCCTCTCTCCTCCATTCCTATCCTCTCCTTTCCCCCTGGAGTGCTTTAACACAGAGCGGGCCATCTCAAGATGTTAGCTGAAGAATAGATGAGATCTATCAGCTTTGGAAAAGAGAAAAAATAATCTACATGTAAAGAATATATGTTAAAGAAAGGCAGACTAATTCCTGTTTCAGGATTTATAAGTAAGGAAGCGTGGAGCTGCAAAAACCAAAGTGAGAATTCAGGGAAAAGAAGGTAAATAGCAATTAATTTCACATTAACAAACTGTCTCCTGTCCGCATGACTGTACAGCTCTTGTTTTTTCCCGCAACTATTTTGGGTCCTGATATGACATTAACTGCTGGGAGGGTGCTGACCAAAACCAGCTGAACTGTGTGTGTATAAGGAAGACAGATCAGGAAGAGGGAGAGAGATCCAAGCAGCGGGCCTGTAACCTGTAGCCTGCCGACTGTTACCTCACACCACACCTCACATCCTGCAGCTGCATGTGTATGAGGCAGCGGACACACTGAGGCCTTTTCTCCAAACTTCACCGCAGCACTTGGCCTGCTGCACCACACTTGTCTCCATCGCAGGCAGCGCTAGGCTAACATTAGCACTTTTCTCCCTTCGTAAGCAGTTTACTATGTGAATGCATGTATTTGTATGAAAGATCACAGCTGACTCAGATCAGTCAGCCACTTGCGCTTAAGGCATGAGTGAGGTCAGAGGGCCAGGGTAGGATGAGAAACGTTGACAGTGGTGGTGGTGGGTGGGGGTATTTGGTGAGACAGTCGGCAGTAGTTATAACAGAAAGATTTCAGTAGTGCACAGTGGACCACAACAGATGATATTTGGAGGAGATAGAAACTTATTTAGTGTACCTTACTCTGCTAATCAGAAAACCGCTTAACTGCTGGTGGATCCAGACTGTCTGAACTGATTTGTGTTGTTTTTTTGTAGTAATACTCTACAGAAGACTTGAGGGACAGGAGTGTGGAAAGGCAGTAGAGAGATGGAAAAAGTACTGGAAACAGAAAAAAAATATAAAGGGATTACATAGAGAAAAGGGAAAAAAAGAAAAAAAAATGTGAGAGGTGTTCTTGTCTTAGCTACTGTAAAGGGATGCATATTTCTTGGTTGTGTCTTTCACCATCACTGACTGTCATCAACAGTGCAGAGTCTGGCTGATGCAGCACAGCAGACATGGAGAAAACATGCTCCTCTTTCTATTACTTTGTCTGTTAGTCCCTGTCCCCACTAAGCTCTACCTCTTTTTAAACCTTTTCTTATAAAAAGAAGGGAGAGGTCTTGTTAATCAGTTTTTGGCTTCAGTTTGTGGGCTTGTATATAACCCCCCCCCTCCCGTGTATGTAATAGATGAGGATAGCAGAGCGTATGTTTACGAGCGCGAGTGCTGGACTTGGCAGGGCTGAGCGCTACTTTAGTGTCTCACAGTTCATCACAGCTCAATGACTGACTGACTGGGCCCCTGTCTTTCTAGCAGAGTTTACATTATGTGCATACGCACTCACTCATACACAAATCCTGACTCTCACAGCTTCTCTTCTCTAAACTTCTCAATGTTTAAGCTGCCCCCCAGGTAATTGTTTAAGATTGTAGATAAATATCTGTAGCCATTAACCATATATTGTTCTCTATCGCCCATCTCTTTCCCCTTGCCCCTCCCTCCAGTGGTCCTATGCGTTGGAGAAGCCCAACACAGGCAGTGTGTTCAGCTTGGCCTGGTCTGCAGACGGCACCCAGCTGGCTGGGGCCTGCGGCAACGGGCATGTCATCTTTGCCCATGTGGTGGAGCAGCATTGGGAGTGGAAGAACTTTGTGATCACCCTTACCAAGAGGAGAACCATGCAGGTAGAAAGAGAGCCACACACACATTCACGTCTATGCTTTAACCTTAGAGAAAATCAATTAAGTCTTGTCTCCGAACTCAGTGACTCATGACTGTCATTGTGAAGTTTTAGTTTATTTGATGAAACGAGGAGTGATACAAGACTGATAATATACAAAGCAATAACAGAAACAGAAAGAACAAAAATACATTATTAGTAAATCTCAGCGAAACAAACCGCACAGTTATATGCTTAAAGAATCACGCTGGAAGCCCATCTCGATTCCTGGTCCGTCATAAAAGTCATGGTTTTACACATTAAAGGTGTCTTTTAAGGGTTTTCAAACAATTATTACTGAAAATCAGTGTGTCTGTGAGGAAAGATAATGGATGTTACTGTATGTCAGCATAGCAAGAGAATCGAAAAGTACTGCAATGGCATGGGCAGACCGTCAAGAGGGGAGTGAATATGCTATGCAGAGGAGCAAATGCTTCACTACAGTAGGACCCTCCCAGTGTGCCAGTGTGCGGCCCCTTGCGATGACAATCACAAGCCTGTCTAGCTGCCTCTCTCGCTCCCCCAGTCTCTACTGTTTAAAGTCATGCTTACCACAAGGTAGCGTTTACATGCGGTTAACACACCCAAATGTACATATACATACACACTTGTATACTTTCAGACAGGGATACACACGCACACCTACAGAAATGTCTGGTCACGCACATGCATGCGTGCCAACACACATGCACTCATTTGCCATAGACATCTTCACCAAGTGCAGTTTGTGTAAACCAAACAAAGTTGGGTCATCAGCCATTTATTTTCAGCCTTGCAGGCACTTTTCTGTCTCCCTCCTCCCCCTCTCCTCCTCGCAGTCCTTTTTAAAAGTGCACATCTGCCAGTGGTTTGTGAATCAGCCAGCTAAATTTACCACCTTGCGGTCAAATGTTTTTTATTCCTGGTTGTGTTGCATGTAAATTTGGCGTGCTGGAGGGAGCAGATGAGGAAGATTTGTAAAGCTGTAAAAATAACCCCACCTTTCACCTGGTGCTGGAAAAGGCCTTTTCATTCATTCACAGAGAGAGCTGAAGGGAAGTATTTATCTATGCAGGTGAAAAAAGGAGTAGAAACCACCGCACGCACACACTTGAAACAGTAAAAACTGCTTTCTCCGACCACAGTTGCCCTACATATACTTGGACATACTGGAGACTGTTTCCAGTATATAATAAGAAAAAATACAGTCTAATGCGTATGTGACTGTGTTCACCCCTCTGTTGGTGAAGCCAGTGTCTCCCTTTTGTTGTTTGTCTTTAAATGTAAAGTGTTTGTTCAGTAGTTTAAAATGTATTCCCGTTCAGTCAGTCAGTCAGTTTTTTTTCAACCCTCCGCTCATTTCCTGTTTTTTCTCAGGTGAGGAACGTGATGAACGATGCAGTGGACGCACTGGAGTTTCGAGATAGAGTCATCAAAACCTCTCTGGCATACGGTCACCTAGTGGTTGCCACTTCCCTCCAGTGCTATGTCTACAAGTCAGTAGCCCACTCCTTCTTTGCTTGTCTCCTGTGGTCCCCTATTCACACTGGACTGAACATTCTCATCTTGTCTCATTTACATGCTCATCTTTTACATCTATTGGCCAAATCCTGAGGATAATCTTCAGATCCAACTGAAATATACCGAGAGTCCATGCTGTGTAGCTAGATAAGCCTCTGGTCAAAGAATGATCTACAACTGCCTCTTACTAAAATGCTGATTCTTATTAGGTTAATGTTATCAGATGACCTCTGTGTAAGTTTAAAAAAAAGGGTAGGTTCATCATGTCATTTTTTTTACTTTTACACATCATGCACTTGGCAGGATTAAGAACACAGACTGCCTCAGCACTTTTTTACAAATGACAGGAGGACTGCTTAAAGTCTATTCAAAGTCTGTGTCAGGGCATTTTTTTGTTCAACTACATTTCTTTAATTATCATTTGTGTCAGTATGTTTCTATCACTGTACTCTTCATGCTCTATCTGTATATTTATCCCCTCTTAATTTCATTGACATTTTTTTTCATAACTCTTTGCCATTATTGTCAGATTTAGCACTTTGTTATTAGATGGCTGCGTTTTCACAGATTTAGCTGTTTGTGTTTGTGCCAGCTCAAGAAACTGGAACACTCCCCTCATCTTTGACCTGAAGGAGGGAACAGTGAGCCTCATCCTGCAAGCAGAAAAGTGAGTCTCTCTATTCTCTATTCAGAACAGGCTGTTGGATTGTCTATCCGCTTCTCTAATGCTTCATTGCTCCACCCAGCACAGGGTCTGTACTCTAGATTAGCCAGCCCTGTCATACAGTAAGACTGAGAGTGAAACCACTGGAGGAAATTGAATTAGTATGGAGTAGCTTTTGTTAAATAGATTACTGGGCATTCTGAAATCACAGTTGAGTTGGATGAGTCTTGCCGTGTAAGTCAATGCTGTGTTAATGTGCATGACATGTCTAAATGATCTGCTTGTGTCAGTTGATTAACTGACTCTTTAAGACTCTTTAACATCTATCATATATCCTTACTGTTCCCCTTCTTCCCTCTCCATGCCATCCCACCTGCAAATTAATTATATATATATACACACACACACACACACACACACACACACACACACACGGTACACTTACTCCGCTCTTATCTACTGTATTCTGCTGTCTCCCCCACCCAGACATTTTCTGCTAGTGGATGGAGCAGGGTTGTATATATTCTCATACGAGGGTCGATTGATATCCTCCCCCAAGTTCCCGGGTATGAGAGCTGACATCCTAAATGCCCAGGGTGTCTCCGTTAGTAACGACACCATCGCCATCCGAGACAAGAGTGATGAAAAAGGTGAGGTGGCTGCTGTCACCACTAACATTCCAGTATATAAATAAGATGGACTGTGCATTTACGAAAGCTTGTTCTCTTGACCCTCTCCTCACCAGTCATCCTTCTCTTTGACGGCCTGACCGGGAAAGCCCTTGGCGATGGCAAGCCGTTGACTCACAAGGTGGGTAATCCTTTGCCCGTATATTTATTCAAGTGTTTCATCAACAAGGAAGTGCTCCGATCCCATTGTTTTGTCTTATTACTTCCTGTCTACATCGGAAGTGGGAAAGTGTCGCATTGTGTAGATTGATATGCTGTTCGGCATCACCTTGCACTTACATTATAGCATATGTCTGACCAGTTTCATGCTTTAATATAGAGCATGAAGGACTGACAGAGCTGGAAGAAAATGAAAGACTTTCTGCTACAACATTCACTGCTAATTAGATCAGTTCTACGGCACAGCGCTGGGATCAGCTGGTCATGTTACTGTTGTAAAAAAAGTCATGGTGACTGGTCCGAATGTGCTAGTGTATTGTGTTTTATTATGCGTTTATAACAATATGAAATTATCACAAGCTGCATGAGTGTTAGTATAATATTTCGTCATGCACAGTGAAGACTCATTTGGTTAGTTACGCTATAGTCTATATCGATGACGTTCCACTTCCAGGATTGTTCAGGTGCTGCCAGAAATTTCGCTGGCCCTTTTTTTAGGCCGGATGTCCATAACCTACCACTTTCTTTGTGTTGGCATTCTAAACTCCGGTGGATTTATGAGGACTATGGTTAACTGCTTTTCAGATCTCTGCAGGTTAAATCCAGACGGCTAGCGAGACTATCTGTCCAATCAGAGTTTTCTGTCGCACGACTAAAACAACCTTTGAACGTACACGTTTCACCAAAACAAGTTCCTTTCCGAGGCTATTTTGCAGCGGCACCGTTGCTCTGTAGGGCGCCCAAGACGATTGTGATTGGTTTAAAGACATGTCAAATAAACCAGAGCATGTTTTTCTCCCATCCCGGAATGCTGTGTGGACTAGCCAGACCCTCCTCCGCAGCGCTGTGGAGGAAGGTCTGGCAAAGCGAGATTAGTTACACTATTACACATAGCCCAGGCATTTATCACATGGACTCATTATTGTGGAGAAAGCTAATTATTTCAAATAATATTTTCAATACAATATGTATTATATATTTGTACATAGTTGGGTGAAAGATGTTTAACAATCAGATTCAACAAAGTAAATGTCAGCTGGTCGTTTGTGAAGAATGTAATAAATGTGTAAACTGATAAGGTGGCATTAGAGCTCAACACACACTAAACTAGTTACTAACAAACATAATTTTTCACCAAAATTGGCTTCTTTTATTTTTAATCCAATATCTGTGGTGGTGTCAGGCCATATGACCTCCTCAAAATTGTGGACCTTTTGTATTTGCTATAGCCAACAATAGCATTTTTCCCTAAATGTGTACACTATAATACTTGAGCTAGCTAGAACCCGCCTGCACTATAAGATTGATGCTGCTCTTTATTTTACATGTCTTCTACATAAATCCTCTGATGAGGATGCTGACATTTTGCCTGTTACCTTTAAGCTTTAGCTAAAGGTAGTGGCTAATTGTTTTGCCATGATGATTCAACAGGCCACATTTCAACTAAATAGACTAAGGGGGAACAGTCTTTTCAGAGTGAGCGTCTGCGCAAAAGAATATACTAACCCATATCCAGAAGGGAGAGAGACAATAAAGACACAGGAAGAGAATGGGGGAAGGGCTTTGGAGTCAAACTAAGAGGGAAAGAGACAAAAAGAAGGAAAGAATTAGATGAGAAGGAAAAGAAGTGGAGGTAACAGTAGTTACTGTTTGTCAGCATGGTTTTGTCTGCCAGTAGTCCACAGCTCCAAGACGCTGCACTGAAGCCAGCTGGCTGTGGCCAAAAACACACACACACACACACACACACACACACACACACACACACACACACACACACACACACACACACACACACACACACACATTTGCTCACACACAAGTTCAGACACACACTCAATGTCTCTCTATCTCCCTCATATACGCACACACACTTGGCAGAAAATTCTGTTGGGTCACGGTACAAACCGCTCTCTCCCTTTTCCTTTCTTTTCCTGATCTTTTGTCATCCCTCCATCATTCACTCAACTGTTCCCTCTTACCTTTGTGCTTGTGTGTGTGTGTCATTATTCATATGTAGCTGGAGGTGGTGGAGATAGCTCTGGACCAGTGTGGCCCATCCACTGAAAGGAAGATTGCCCTGATAGACAAGAACCGTGATCTTTACTTGACCTCTGTGCGTCATCTGGGGCGAGAACCAAAAATCTGCAAAATTGGTGAGATAGGGAGGATGGAGGGAACTCACTTGGGAAGATGTGTAGTGACTCTCTTTGGTTTTACACACAAGTGTAGCTAACATTGGATGAACATGATTGTTGTGTGTGTGTGTGTGTGTGTGTGTGTGTGTGTGTGTGTGTGTGTGTGTGCTCCTGTGTGTCCTGTAGGTAGCATGGTTCACAGTATGGCATGGAATGATGCTGCTAACATCCTGTGTGGAATCCAAGACAACCAGTTCACAGTGTGGTACTACCCGAGTGCTGTCTTCACTGACAAGGAACTGCTGCCAAAAACACTGTACATAAAAGATGGCAGGTACACATGTGCAGTCCTTTCCTTTCACTTATATACTGGAATTTTATCATAAACGGATAACACTGTTCACAAGAGATGTTAAAAAAATGTTTACAAAGAGGAGCCAAGAAGAGAGATAGAAGCATTCTCCAGGGCACAACACATAGCCCTTTAGGCACTTTTTTTGCCAGCAGCTGTCAGACTGTACAATGCTTCCTGCCCAGTACAGGAGGAGCTTCAGACAGTACAGGAGGTGCTAAGGCAGAGTGCCTGCACTGTCTTTACAGGCGATCCTGGACTACATTTGTCTCTGCTACAGTAATCTGAACATTTGGTTGCACAGTTTTGTTTTTATTTGTGCTTTATGTTTTGCCTCTCACAGTGGTTTATGGCTTGCTGTTGTTCATTTTTACACTTCCAATGCTGAATCATACTTTTTCCAGACATACATTTGCTTTTAATAGGATCAATTTGTGCAATTGTAGGTTGCTTATGTTCACACAATCTCAGTTTGAGTTTCTATTTTTCAGTTTGGTTTTTCTTTGTTTTGCTTTTACTGTTTTGGTGCTCCAGCAGCTAGATTTGATCATGGAAGTCATTAAAAGTTTTTTTTTATGCAATGTGCATATGGGGAACACCAAGTGGCATATCATCAGTTCAGCTAAATTGCAAATGTGATGGGCTGCCGCAGATTGCCCTTTGTATTAGAAATTCTGACATGCACACATATGCAAACTGGAAAAAACTGCATGGTCAATAAGTAGATTTTTGTATTCTTAATTAGCACAATCCATTATCTTCCACCACATGTTAAAATGTTAACTTAGGTATGACATATAGCATTACCCTTGCCCTATATATATATGTGATTGAAGAGTCAGCCTTTTTTCCCAGATGAGCATTCATATGTTTTCACACAGCCACTATCAATACTTGCTAACAGGCAAACACTGAAAGCTTTCCTTGCTGGCTTTTCTGTGACAGAAAATCTCTGAGGATGTGGTTTAATGTTTTGTTCTAACTCTGATGTGTGTGTGTGTGTTTTTTGTCCCCTTCAAAGTGAGTTCAGCCATGCACCCCATATTCTGAGCTATGTTGGCACCAAGGTGACGTTACGCCAAGGGGACGGTTCACTGGTGTACAGCTGTGTGCCTCCGTACCCAGCCCTCCTGCACGAATACAGCACCTCTGCCCGCTGGGAGGATGCACTGCGCCTCTGCCGCTTCGCCAAGGTAAGATACCAGCATATCTCTGTTAATATGTACTAATTGTGCCAGTGAATAAATGTTCAAGCTGCTGTGACATCATTCAGGTCTTAGTGTATATAGTGTATAGCCATTTCTTTACATGTTAGATACCCAAACAAAATCACACTGTGTATTACTTCTTAGCACAACATTTCTTCTCTTTTCCATTTGTGTTTAGACCAAAAACATAGTGTGACATATCCCGCAGTCCAGGTTTCCTGTGGTGTTTGTCGCATGCATGTATGTATGTATTTACGAAAGAGAGCAAGCCAGAGTCTGAAATGAGAAGGTAGTAAACAGGTTTATGGGACCAGACCAGCAGGCTTTAATTAGCCTTCAATTAGCCTGGTGACACCATTTACCGGATTTAGCCCCCATAGACCTCACTCATAAATACACACTCCACTATATGCACGTGTAAACTCTCCACATGCATGTACACACACACACACACACACACACACACACACGCTGAATGCAGTGTTGGGACTGTGTCTTTGCTTGGGCGATGATGCAATAACCACAACCCTGGAGAAGTGGACAGCTAGTAGCAAGAGGAGGGTGGGACAGAAGGGACGGAGAGAGAGGCAGTGTTTTTAAGAGCTCTTTTTCTCGAACCTCCCCCCTCGACTTCTGGTAAGAGTTTGGTGGCATCACGGCTTTTCCCAGAATCACAGTCGTTGTCAGTAAGCCCTGACCTGATAGGAGTTGACACATATAATAGTTTAGAGCCATTACACAAACAGGCATACATAACGTACAAGAGTGTGACATTCATAATCTTACTATGATACAGACACACCAAAGGAAGATTTTCCAGCAGTGGTTTCTTATTAGAGCGGTTTGTCTTGTCGTGATTGATTTAAGGGGGAATTACAGAGTGGTGACTCCAGTGTAAGTTTGCTCAACTGTTGGCCGATTGGTGGTTAAGGCTTCATTTTAATGAATGCAGCTGCACAGAATAAAGTGGTGACACATTTGTTTAAATTCATTGATCTTGTGTATGGATCTTGTGTTTGTTGTTGTGTGTGTCATGCATGTTTTCCTAATGGCTTGGAGCATGACTACAATGAGGCCTGGCAGGATATGAGCAGGATGTAAAGACACCATCATATCCTATCCCTGGGCGCGCGCACACACACACACACACACACACACACACACACACACACACACACACACACCCCTATAACTATTTTGAATCAGCCATCCCCATCATGCTTTGTTATATTCTTAATCACTGCTAGCTTGAACTGACTTAGCATTTTAAATTAAACATTTAGATCAAGGTTAAATAAAAGTAACACATGTTCAGATGATATTTAGAGTCCTGCAAAGATAGCTTGACTGACTGTCCAGGTCCTTGTGTCAGATGGTGAGATATTGTAAATTAAAGATGCTCACTGCCTCTGCTCCCCACATCTACAGGACCAATCTTTGTGGGCATGTCTTGCTGGTATGGCAATGGCAAACAGGGAGCTGACCACGGCCGAGATGGCCTATGCTGCCATTGGCGAGGTAAGGGCATTAGTTAAGGGCTAATTCAATTGAATTTATAGTCAAATCTTACAACACAAGTACACACACACAATGATTTTGACAGAAGTTAGTCAACGAGACCAATTAAAAAGTATTATATTCACAATCCTCTCCCTCTCTTCTTTCAGTTACCTAGGGTGCAGTACATCAACTTTATAAAGGAGCAGCCATCTAAGGAGTCGTCTTTGGCCCACATGCTGATGTTCAGCGGTCAGGTCCAGGAGGCTGAGGCCACACTGTTACAAGCTGGTCTCATCTACCAGGCCATACGAGTCAGCATTGACCTTTTCAACTGGGAGAGGTACAACTCAGTGTTTGTGTGAAAGTGTGTACAAATGTACAGCTGGAAGGAGAGAGACCGTATAAGTCATTTTGGAGGATGCTTTTCCTCAGCCTCGTAAGGCTCTCACTCAAAATGAGGTTTAAGTGAGAGTTAGGGGGAAGCATGTTTGTCCATACAGGATGGATGTGTATCTGCATCTTGTCATCTTGTATCCAGGGCACTGGAGCTGGCAGTCAAACACAAGACTCATGTGGACACTGTGCTGGCCTATAGAGGGAAATTCCTACAGACATTTGGCAGGAAAGAGACCAATAAGAGATTCCTGCAGTACGCTGAAGGGGTAAGTCAGGACAGCACTGCACTGCATTAATTGATTTGGGGGACAATTACACTGGAAGCCTTTTTAGCAGTCGAGGGTGTCTTGTTCTAATCGTTTCCCTACGCTCTGCTTATACACTCGTGAGTGCCTTCAGTTGCAAAACTCCGAGGGGATAAACACTCAATGTCACTTCAGCTTTTTCTCTGCTGTCCAATCGGAAGAGCCTGCGGAACTAAACCAAAAATGGAGGAAAGCCTAGAAGTTGTTGTTGCTGTCTACTGCCGGAGCTGTTTAATCTTGGAGGAGCTTTAGTGGGGTGTTGCTTACTTAAAAAAAGCCTCACTCTAAACAGGATCAGAAGGGGAAAACTATTAACTATACAAATAACGGATTTTCCATTTTATTTTATGATTAAAACACACCACACGTTTCAGGTATCCAGTGTGATCCCGGCCTTATCATGAAATGTGACTAATTTAGCTGCTTTGCTTTGTCAATCCCATACCGATCAAAGCAAAATACATCTATATATATATATATATATATATAGATATATATATATATATATATATATATATATATATATATCTTATCTAATTACATCTCATCTTGTCTTTCTGTCTCTCTACCAGGTTGAGGTGGACTGGGAGAAAATCCAGGCGAAGATTGAGATGGAGTTGTCTAAAGAGAGAGAGAAAGCTGCTAACGCCTCTTTGAGGAACAGCGTGGCCTCGCGACGTTAATGTTCTCTGAAGCATCCGCTTTGCCGATGAGTTGATTCCCATGTGTTTTTCACATTTGGTGAATATTAAGTGGTTTGGCTCGCCCTCAGAGTAATACAAATTGTCTGTACTTGAGGCATAATGGCTACCATTAGTTACAAGTACATTAACTTCAAGTAAAAACAAATGAGAACATTTGGAGATGTGAAGATTAGTCGGCCATGAAGAATATGACACTTGACTTTAACTCTGACACGACAATATTGTAGCATATGCTGTGAAATGGAAAACATTTGCACAAAACTGTCATTCTGTTACTGTGGGTGGATGATTTGACTTTGGATAAAAGTATCTATATTTCTCAACAACAACACCATAATGGCCTTTCTGTCATATCGGCTTCTCAGTGATTTCAGTGTGTCAAGTTTAAAGTGGATTGTTATCTTCTTCCATTTGTCAAAATCAACCTGAACTACTCAGTCATGCACAAATGTACTGCTCTGATTTTTGTCAGCGATGTTGACTGACACATGACTTTGTGTTTTTATATGGATAGATATTTTTACAGTGTATACACACTAAAAAGAATGTCACTAAATAAAACTGATGGTAAACTGTATATATTGAGCCAAAAATATCCTCTTTCACTTTGCTTTCTCTATTTGTTTGTATTCCTTTAATATCTTGATGCTTCACTTGTTTTAAACAAAGGTCATAGAGTATCTTTGACATGTTTTTTCAGCTTTGCACATGCACCCAGGAGGTATTTCTGGGTGCATGTGTTTTAGAATCCAATATATCTACAGTACGTGCTTCTCTTTGAGTCATTTTTGTATTTCCTTTTCTGCTGAGGTGTGAAACCAACCGCTTGCCATGCAGTTTCACCCCCTGGTTGGCAGAAGGCCAGTACATCAGCGAACCATTATAGCCTATCCATCTCATATAGTGGCCCAGGAGGGACGTATGAGGTAGAAGATCTGTCTCAGGGCTCTCTGAAAAACACTACTAGACCATATAACGATGATGTGGACAGATACTGTAGAAATTGATCCGCATTATCCCCTATACTGTGAGTGGCCACAGATGAAACATCAGAGAAAATGGTAGATGTAGGAAAACCTATCAATGGGTTCATTCTCTCTTGCCGTTGCCTTTTTTTTCTTCTCAGCACCGTGCACTATTAGCTGCTTCTCTCTCTGACTCACTGTCTTTCTCATATTTTACTCCCTGCATCTGCTTTCTCTCGAAGCCTACTCACTGTGTGATACACCATAGTCATCCAGACCAAACGGCACTAATCTATGAAAAGACTTATCAGCGAGGAGTCAGGTTTCACATGCATTACCACTGAGAGAGGCCACACATTGAAAAGTAGAATAGAAATTAATTATGTGTTGTATTCATACTTCCTCTTTCACTATATGATGCACAATGTACCCAATCTCAGTAATGCGACGAGGACTTCTTGCATTTTGATAATGAAAATTATTTATTTATTAATCCTATGTTGTGTATTCTTACCCGATTCTTCACTTTACATTAGGCATTTTGATCCTCATCTGTAGATTAAGAATAGAAACGTCACGTTTAGACTGCCAGTCTTTAGACTTTTGATTCTCAGTGGTAGCTACTGAACAATAAACAGACTATGCAAGTATTTCATACGTTTGAAACTACACAGCACAGAATACCAAATGGAAACTGTACTTGTATTAAACCGCAGAGCTTTATTTCCATATTCAATGACTTGCAAGTTCTCGTATATTAGATTGATGGCCAAACAATTCTGCGCCCTATACACTTCCAAGATATAATGTAGAATTTATTTATTTATTTAAGGAGGATAATGCTCATTGATTTGACCTTTATAGTTTATCCATTATTTGGTCCAGTGAGTCGTAGAACAGGATCTGGCGCTGATTCTACGGTTGCTTGTGTATGTGTGTGTGTGCGTGTGTGTGTGTGTGTGCGTGTGTGCGTGCGCGCACATACAGTACGGTATATGTTCGGATTTATAATGTGGATTTTATGAAAAGAAAATCCACTATGTCACTGTCCTCTCCCTGCCAAGGGATGTCCCAGCTGTATGTTATCTGATTCAAGTTTCATGCTGGGAACTGTAGGTGACTGATTATGCCCAGTGTGCTCCTAAACCCACTGTTACAGCTTAGATATACTGTAGGAGCGGGTTCACCATGAACTGCAATGACTATAAAGGACAGAGTGAAACACTCAAGTCAAACATTCACACCTCTTATGGTGTGAGTATATACGGCTTCATGGAATCTTAGGGTCACATACTCCATCTCATCAGTACCATCAGTGGGTTTTAAACATGGATGTTATGCTTTTAAGTGCAAACTGATAGATGGAAAGCCATCAGTGTGAACTATTGGCTCTGCCGTCATGGTCTGGCAGTATTGGATTACACACGCCACCACAATCACTCTCAGACTTTTAGTGTCGGGAGCATTAGAGGAGCTCAAGGTCTCTAATTGTGAAGTCTAGGTTTGCAGATACAGATGCTTCAGCAGCAACTTCTTCAATTTTTTTTAATAGCTATACCTGACAGAATTGTTGTACTTATTGTGGTGAATTAGAGTGCTTTGATATAATGCCTGTTATTAAACTGTCCAAACAGTATGCGTTAGTCTTTCTGATGGCAGATATTTGAGTTGATTCAATTAGGTGAGGGTCACTGGGTGCATACATTTCTGTATTTGTTTGCTGTGGGTAGATACATTTGTTTGACATAATGGAGGTTAGAGAAAATGAATTGGCAACTTGTTTATAATTGATTTAGACCATTTAACCTTAAAGTATTTTTTTAAAAAAAATTGTTTAAAAAAAAAAAAAAAAAAAAATAAAGTAATTTCTTCCAGTCTCTTAAATGTGGATATTTGCGAGTTTTCTGAGCATTCTATGATGGTGTTTTTGACTGTTGGTCAGACAAAACAAGCAATTTGAAGACTGGGAACTCATGCTGGACATTTCTCACTTTTCTATGGAATTTTGTAAACCAATGATAAATCACTTAATTGTGAAAAAGCTTGGCAATAACACAATTCTCTTTGAAATGTACTTGTCTTCTCTTTTGCCCTGGGACTAATGATGTGCTCACATTACTTCAAGTATGGGCTGGAGATATGATATGGCAAGTGTGGCTGTTTAACACACGCCTGGATAATGTCAAAGCAAAGTGACACTGACAAATGAGCTTTTTCAATATTATAACATAATTAGGCATTTTAATGGACAGTTAATGGCAAATACACGTTTAGCTTTAATCCAGGTAAACAAGCCATTAAGCCTGATGTAATGAAGTGTGTGTGGTGTAGCTTGGTTTTCGGGAAAAAAAAAGACACTACTTGTCTCATTAGTCAGATATGCAAATTAGCAGGGGACAGTTACACACTTGAGGTCAACTGAAGATAACTCAGACCACTCTGCCAGAACAAAGAGAGACTGCCTCCTGTCTCTCTGTCACCCCTGTTTCCTGTAGATGTCCCTTTGTCTTTTGTTTCATGTGCTTGGTCGGAGCTGTACAGTGTTAGTTCTGCTTGGGGCAGCAGTTGTGATCTGGCATGACACGCTATCATCAAACACAACTTTGTGTCTTTGCTTACGCCATATCAGTATGCCAGCTGTAATATCTGCCATTGTTTTTACAGAATTCAGAACCTAGCAGACGCTGACAGGCCTACATGTAGCCTCTGGCAGTAAGGCTCCCAGGATCAGAGCTTTAAATTGCACTTGTCTGCTGTGGCTTCAGCTTTTGCAGTAGGCATATGAGACATGGCTCAGGTCTTAGATAAAATGTTCATCTGTCAGCCCCACACTGAAGTGTGTAGGCTATATGTGCATGTGTGTGTGAGTCATTTTGAAGAAAATATTGCTTCTATGCTGATAATATATAAATTAACTGACTCTAAAGCTGGCTGAGGATAAATGTGTGCTGCAGAAAGTATTAAAAGTGATATTCATCCCTTCATCCCTCTTTCGGACCATATTTCAGGTTACTGAGGGAAAAACAATTAAATATTCTTCCTTTTGGATGCAAATTTAATAAAGACTTAATAAAAGAAAAGCAGGTCTTTCAGGTCCAGCAGAATATTTAGCATCAAGACTACGAAAGGACGAGAATTTGACAGAAGAAAAACTGTCTCACGGTGCCACTTAAGATTGAGGTACTGAAGTAAAACTTAATGCGATTGTACCGGAGCCAAATTAGCTGTCCCTCTCACAAAGAGCGTCAATTTCAGCCGCCTTCGCTTTCTTCATAATCTCCAAGCGGTCATTTGCATACAAAAGGCGAGTAATCCTCCATAATCTTACAAAACACGCACATTTTCTCAGCCTCTTCTTTTATTCTTAACATTCAGGATTATAATTGCACTTGAGTTTATATCTCCGCAAGATAATTACCCTGATTATATTAAAATAAGAATGCTATATTGTCTCCGTAGCTTTGTCCAATCTCAGACAGAGTTCCGAGATGTCCTTGGGCTGTGTTGCGGTCCTGACACCTCCAGGACATCCCGTCTCTGGTCTCCGGCTCTCGGTCCCGCGGCTCTCACCCTGCCCTGACCGCCGCTCTCGTTTTCCGACAGCAAGTTATCATCGGACCGGTCTCTGTGCATCTCCTGCATGCTTTCCTCATACGTGGGCAAATATTTGACTTCGTCGTATGCTGGCAGGTTCGGAGAGGCGAATTCCCTGAGGCGGTACTCGGGGTACCGGTCCAGCAGGGAGTCCTGGGACGCCGATGCGTGGCCGTGAAAGAGGGAGGGCTCCTCGCTGCGGTCATTGTGCGGGTTCCGGCGGGGCCGCGGGCAGATGATCCGCTGGATGAAGTAGCCCATGGCAAAAAGCAGCAACAGGATCAGGATGCCCGACAGCTTCCGCGTAAACCAGCCTACGTTGTCGAAGAATATGTGGATGGGGAGCTTGCAGCAGCGCACTGTGGAGCTGGCACTGCCGTTCAGGGTGACGATGGGCGGACAGCACTGGTGGCCATCGCCGCACTGGACCTCCCCGCAGTTCCGGAGGGCATGGCAAGCGGAGACCAGACATGCCGACAAAAAGGTGCTAGTGGTCCCGCACGTTATCCTGTCGCCGCCCGGCAGACGGGGCATCATTTCTGGATCTCCCCGATGGAAGGTAATGCGCGTGTTGCGTCTCTCGTGCGTGCGATGTGTAACGTTGTAATCCTAAAAGTGCGTTCAGGTGTTACAGGTCTGCCTTTCTTTCCAGCTGTGCACGAATCATGTAATGCTCCTCTCATCTCACAGCCACTGCAGCGCGGAGCGGGACAGCAGGTGCCCCCCCGCTGAGGACGACCTGTCTGCTGTAGTAGGATATGGGCGATAGGAGTGGAGCAACAGCAGTGCCTGTGATGAGGATCCTGAATAATCTTACATCATTATTACGTGAAGTCATTAAAAGTCCTAATATCGGTGCATGCCACAAATAAGGTCCCCATCATTTACATTCAACCTTACCTGAACTTTCCTGCCCAAGAGACGTGCGAGCCCAACTATTCCATAGCAACAACCCCCTCTCTCAGATAAATGCAATGTTTGCTGCAGAGCCCCATGATTTAGGCTATGTTATTTGGTGTAAGATTTAGCAGAGAATCCTGTACATTAAGGAGGGGTGACAACCACAGATGGGAGAATGAGAAATCCTTACAGTCACTATTCTGCTCTGGTATTGACATCATTTAGCTACACTGCACTATAGAAATAGGCCTACTTAATTACAAGCAAAATACACAATATATTATTAGATTATAATTACTGATGTGTGATGTGAGTAGCATTTCACTGTTATAGTTGAAGTGGAGCTAATAATTATTTTATCTTCTGGTTGGTAGTTAAATCTGTAGGCTAATAGTGCCTCATATTAAGATCATCCTATGTGAAATTGTAATCTGTAAAGTAGCCTTACTAACTAAAGCTGTCAAATACATGTACAGTAGTGGAGTAAAAAGTATATTTGCATCTCAATCCAAAATTGACAACATTTTGTACTGTGATTAAGTACAGTACTTGACTAAATCTACTCAAGAATCCCTGCAAATCCCGAGACTCCACAGACACAGACTCCACTTCACAATCTATCATCTCCCAAAAATCATGGTTTAAACTTGCACCCTGTACTGAATCCTGCATGAACACGGTTTCCAGATGTAACCAGTAAGGGTGACTGGCCCTGATATAAGGTACCAACAGATCTACCCCTCTCATAAAAAATGAATGGTCCTTGCGGTGTGGTTGTAATGGCCCCCTATTAGAAGAGTGTCTGGATTCACATTAGTCCAGCATCACCCTAGAGGACCATGTGTCTTCAGCATTAAAGAACATAACCATAAAACTTAATCTCCGGTTTAAACGATAGTCTCCTCGCACAACGTGTTAATTTACACTAAAGATGTCTCTTTGGATAACTTCCAAGAATGGCAGACGGCTCAGTAAGATGTTCTCCAAGTACGAATATTAACCAAGGTCACTTTAAAGGCCTAATGTCCTTATTGGATCTAAAAATGTCCTAAGTGTCTTCACAGACTTCAGCTTGTTACTATATTTCATATAAAGGGGATCATAATAATGAGAAATGGCCTCAACAGTCTTTTGTCAAGTCCTCATTGTGTAAATCACGCAGGGAATCCTTTTAAATGGCAGGAACATTTCACCCCCTCCTGTCTTCATGTTACTCTTCGTCACTAATAGCCTGTATTCCTTTCTTTTCTAAACAAGGCCTAATGCACAATACCCCAAATTGAATTACCGGAGCATTATGACGTGAAATTCAGTAGAAGGGTAACATCACGCAACCTAATTCATGCAGCATCGTATTTCTTTCTGTAATCTGCCTCAATTAGGGAAATGTGATCTCAAGGCACCCTTCTAACCAAATAAACAAATACACAATCAATAGCCTGTGGACAGCGGCTCTGAGAGAAACCTTTTCGGTTCCTTTGTTTTGAGGGCTTTCCCAGCACTTCTGCTATTCTGCTGCTCAGTGGGCTCTTATTGACATGTATAGGGAACAACTGCTATTTTTAATCACAGCTTCTACTCTACAGTGTCTGGGAAGTAGAAAAATGCTGCTATATTCACAGTATAGAAGAAAACGTGAGACCATTTGGCTTTTTAATCACAGCCAAATCAAACTCATGTAATCAACTATGAAGATAATATAAAACATTGAGATAACAACACTTTATTCATCCTGAAGACAACTGAAAGTGTAAATGAAAGCACATAACATTCAGTAATCTTTCCATTTTTATTTTTTTTCACTGATCAACTATATATCTAAATATACTCCCTTCCTTTTCCTTGTCTTCTTTCTCTGACTATTTCTCCTCCTCATTCTGTTTCTATCCCACCACATCCTGCCTCTTTTTCCCTCTTTCGCTGAAATCCACCACAAAGCTCTTGTGTGAGTAAGTTGATTAAATACTCTCTTGATCTCTTTACCCATCTCTTTACTGTTCTCCGTCCATCCTTTCAGCAAACACATCAAACTAATTGGAGACCAACTGCAGCACTTTGGAAACAAAAAAACAAGAGTTCTTTTTTTCTCATAATGATAGTATATTTACAGAAAGTGGAGTTTCAGTCATGTGACTTGTGAGTCCAGGGTGACCCTAACCAGGTGAAAATTGGCCTTACTTAATGCACACAAGCAGAAACGTAGATGCTGGTAGACAGATGTAGATAAAAAAAGGAGGACTGGGTTAAAAGGCAAGTTTGCTTCTGGAGGGTTAACTGACACAGTGACACAATCATTTGAAGCTGCAGCCTCCTGTATGGCTAACAACGCCGCGATTACACACTGACTATACTATAGCACTGTAATAAATGTGCTGTGCTGTATGCTTCCATTAATCTGGTACAAAGGTCTTTTGTGTTGTGCTTAATAATTCAGTCTTATGGGATCCATTAGCCCTGTGCAATGATGAATGGCAGCGTTCATTTTCATGTGTCAGAGACGTTGATGTACGAACTGCCCAACTGTCAATGTCACGGTTATCGCGTTTGCATTAATTATGAAACAAAGAATGCCTTGTCAAGCCTCGGGCTTTGTTAATGGACCCACTGATGGTTCTGGGTTTTTGTCTTTGTTTGCACCAGAGCAGAAGTCACAACCTCAGGGTTGCTGCCCTTAAACCAAGTTCAGCCTCTGTAGCTTCTTTCAACGCATATAGTAACCTATCACAGTGTGTCCATACATTCATCTGATCTGTTGTGTAAGCATATATATATATAAGAATAGTTATGACTGAATTTATAAATGCATGCAAGTACTGGCTCGGCTTGTTCAATTTTTGTGTGTGTGTTTTTGTATAAATACTGTATCTGTGGAGTTCTTAGCCCAGAATCGCAGGATACGTGTGTGGGTGTCATCAGCGTCTGTGTATTCCCATCAGCTTGAACTCTAATAAAAAGCAGTGGCCTGAAGTCAGTGTAGATTGTGTGAATCCAGAAAGTCCCACACCACAGCTATTTCACACCCACGTACTTCCTCTAATCTTATCGCTCTGCTGGCTCAGAGGTTTTTAAGTGTATGGGAGTGTGTGTGTGTGTGTGTGTGTGTGTGTGTGTGTGTGTGTGTGTGTGTTTATTGAGAGTATTGGGCAACTAGATTTGTGTTTTAGTTTGTTTGTGTGGGTGTCTTTGTAAAGTTTCAAGCCTTTTTTCCTTTTTTTGCAACGATTTGAAAGGGACATGGCATATGGAAGCGAGAAGGGTGACACACGGGACAGACTTCATTTAAAACACTGCGTAGTGTAAACTTTGTGCTTTTCCTCAGAACTCAACTGAGCAAGCGTGTGGATGTGGTCAGTTCTGGCAAATATGATTGTAAGAAAGCGTTCGCTTCTTACCTTTATGTAGCTTGTTCTCCCAGCGTGTAGCTTTTGGCTTGGAGAAGAATCAGAATCCCGACTTCCTCTGAGGAGAAAATCTGCTCTAAGAGGCCAAAAAATCCTTAACAGAAGAGAGAGAGGGTAAAATCGTTTGTCTGTCTCAGGGGAATCACTCTCAGTGCTCTTAATAAATCTGATGAGTTGGGAGGTTTGTGCTGAGCTGGGCTTTTTGACTTTATAGTGAATAACTGTATAAGGCTGCCCTATGCCATAATACACTGCTATCATTTAGATTTGATGGTATAGTATAGCACTAAGTGATTTGACTCAGCATTGTTGCTTTATGTTCGAATTGGAACATCATGTTGCCAGGAAATATTTATATAGATATCAACCACTGTCTTTTTACCTTTTGGGAATATACTGTCCCCCAAACTGCCACAGCCATAACCAAACCAAGATCTTAAACCTGACTAATGTAACGCTGTGTAAGAAATTATGTATTAGTTAGCTTTTAATTAAGGTAGGATGTTTTACCATTCATAAAGAGGGGAGCTGGTTTTCTGTTGTGTTAAACTTAACAGCAAAATGGTGTAGCTGACAGCGCAGGATGGAGATTTACAGTGTGCGTTCTCAATTCTAGGGATACTTTTTATTCTCTTGCCTCTTTTCTCAGGATTTAATTCTTTGCATTTCACACACATTAGGGGGCATACACACAGCTTTTCCTGGTCCGCTAAAAGCCCCCAACCAACCCCCAAGAACAAAGGTAACCCGTCTACACAGCTGCTGATGACTCAGTTACTGGGACTCACATTCATACATTACACACACACACACACACACACACACACACACACACACACACACACAATGCAGACATACACCTGGAGGTTAAATATAGGATCAAGTTTTCCCATTCCCACATGTTTTAAATAGAGGCGGAGGGCAGGGGATTTTTGACCCCCTGCCTCCACACTACTGTGCTGAGTCACTCTTAAAGGAGGGAGGGTCTGCGTCTCAGAAGGTGACTAGGCTACAGCCTTGAGTTACATCCCTCCTTCCAAACGCCCACATCACATCCCGTGACTCGTCCTTCTGTGGCCACTGAATGCACAGAGTTCCCTGAGGGCTCTGAAATAAGGAAGCAGCAAAGCGGGAAAGATAAAAAAAAGAAAAAAGAAAAAAAGAGAGCCATGACACAACATACATCACACAGAAATGCTGAAAGGCTTAGTATAATATAAAGCAATAAGTGGAGGGTTTGTGTAAGAGTTGGGAGGGTGTAAACTAATGTGAGGGAAGAAAGGGAGAGGGGTAGTCAACTCAGAAACTCACATCCAAGTTCCCCAAAGACCATGCAGACACTAAACTAATCTCTTTATCCCCCTTTTTGCCTAAATTATTGCCTCCATTCCTCTGTTTCTTCCATCCATCCAGTTTCATGGATGTCCAGAGACAGGAAATTTGTTAATATGTGAAAATGCACAACAATTAAAGCCAATCCCTTCTGGTGAAAGTGGGAACTGTGAAAGAGTCCCAAGACCTTCTTAGTAAGACTGTGTAGGTGTCAAACACTAACAACATCAAGGACAGATGTGCCTAACATTTCAGAAAACACAGTTTCCACATGATGCAGATGTTTTTGGGTGGCCGTCATTATAAACTTATATTGTGCAAAGACAGATTGCTCAAACAAATCCATAAATCCTTTACTTTAAATTGTAGTCAAGATGCCAGGGATCAAGTCAAGATCAAAAAGTGCATGCCAATACCAAATATGAAGTAATTATGTACATTTGTCCACGCAACATAACAATGCAGCTACAAAATAAATGTCAACTTGTATTTCAATATGTAACTCAATAATTGTACCATTGCTCAAAAAGACAATGGACCTTTAAATGTCTATCAGATGGATTACCATGACATTTTGTACAGACATGCATGATTCCCAGAGGATACATCCTACTGACTTTGTTGCATCCCTATCATTTCCTATACAGTAGTGCAACCATGAGACTGACATTTGCATGTGGTTTTGCGTGAAATGTCTCTACAATTGTTGGATGTATTGCCATGAAATTTGGCTCAGACATTCACGTCCCTCTTTGGGATAATTTGTAATAACTTTAGTGATCCCCTTGACTTTTAGTCTAGCACCATCATGAGGTCAAAATTGATTGTGACCAGAATTATGAACCTGAAAAACTTTCAGACATTCCCATCTGCCTCGGTTGTTCTTTGTTTTTAGTGCTAATAAGAAAATGTTACCATGCTAACACACTAAACTAAGATAATGTAAACATTATACTGCTAAACATCAGCATGTTAGCATTGTCATTGTGGGCATGTAAGCGTGCTCAACTTAGCATTTAGCGCAAAGCACCATTTTGCCAAAATAAAGCCTTAGAGAGTTTCTAGCATGGCTGTAGACCAGTAATACTCAACTTACTGCCCGCAGGTCAAATTTGGCAACAATAGAGTACCAGGTGGCCTGCCAAACATTTTCTAATTCACAATGAAAATAAATTGACTTGTACTTTGAATAAAAATATGTGCCAGAGCACAAATAAAAGCATCAAATTAGAGCTTGTTTATCAAAAAAAGGAGGTCCAAGCTAAGCTAACTGGCCATTGTCATTGGTCATTTTGCCAAAGTGGCCCCCGGGCAAAGCATGTAAATATCCCTGCTTATAGACTATTGTTCTTTGATCGCACAAATGATTGAATTGAAAATGAATTTTCCATATCAACAGTTGAAATAAAAGGGCATAATGTCAAACAGCTTTTCAGAAACCGAAGAAAGCTGTTGCAGTTGTAGCGCATTTTGAGAAATGGGACAAACACAGAGGGGGTTAAAGGGGAGGCTTAGCTTTATTTTCTCGTCTAAAGCACAGCACACTGAAAATAGAGAACAAAAGAAGTGTAAACTGTGTGGGTGAGATGAAAAAAACAAAAAAACAAGGGACTCATAAAACTAAATCTCAACCCAAGTGGAAAAAAACAGACGATGGCAACGGCAAAAAGAGGCGACTGCTGAAAAACAATACAATGTATACAAATAAAAATAAAGAACAATAAATATAGGCCTTGGATAATGAACATGACATCAAAGGGAAAGGGGGTTATGGGAAGGTTCAGTCCCAAGTCACTGGCGTTTGAATCCAAGTCCAAGAGTTGTCTGCTATTAAAAAACATTACACTTTACGAAACATTTTTCCTTGTTGATTTAAAACCCTGTTCCCGAGTACAACACTGCTCTGTTTTTGTGCTGTTGTGCTTCCATATAGGAAGTTTTACCCTATACATTACACAGGAAAGAATTTTAGAGAACTGCCAACTCTTAGGCCAATGCGTTAAATGCCGTTGTACGAGATTGAATGAGGTTGCCTTCTTTATGCAGGGTAGCAGCAGCCACAACTCTTTTGTTACTCTGGATCTTTCCAGTTATAACGGATGGCAAAATGGCCCATTGAAATTGAAAGGATATGGAGTTCCTCATCTCCAGAGCAAGTGGACACCTTTTGTGCATATGTGTGTGTGGATACATGTATGTTATAAAGGGAATGTTTGAGCACAGACTAGGTTATGGCCTGACTGAGTGTCCTTAAATGGGAGTGACAGTGTCTTTTTGTGTGTTGTTTTGAGTGTGTCTATCTGATGGATAATGAGTCTGCACAATGAGGGCTCATATTAAGCCTTACACACACACACACACACACACACACACACACACACACACACACACGCACACAATGAACGACTGAGCCACAGTAGAGGGAAAGATTATGTAGTTTTTTCTTTTGATTAAGACCTTTCTTTCCCAATACCTGTTTTTTCAAAAATATACCTTGGTTCAACTTTTAATATATATATAATTTCCAGGGTGGTAAAGTCTTGAGTCTAAGTAAATTCTCAAGTCTATCAAACTTTACTTGCAAGTCACTAAGCAAGTCTTTCCAGTCTATCAATGCTTAGCATGCTAATTACAAAGTGGAAACAGTGTTAAATGTCCAGTTGCAAGTAGTGAATCAAAGCATCTCTATGTGAGTGAAATGCACAACAGCACAGAATCTTTAGCCACACTACCTAGCCAGTCGCCGGTCAGTAAGTCCACTACTTTGGTCCTGAGTCTGACTGAAGTTTTCAGATTACATTTTGTACAGGCATTCATGATTACCAGAGGATAAATCTTGACTTTGGTGATCTCATGAGTTTTCCTATAGCGCCACCGGCAGCTCAGTGTTGTCACTTATCCAGTGAAATATCTCAACATCTACAGGATGTATTGGCATACAATGTTGTACAGACATTCATGGTTCCCATAGGATGGATCTAAATTACTCAGATGATCTCCTGACTTTTCCTCTAGTGCCGCCATGACGTTCACTTTTGTCGTTTTGAGTAAAAGGGCAACACAGTAAACTAAGCTCAACGCACCGCTGTGCCTCAGTACAGCATCACAGAGCAGCTAGTGTGGCTGTAGTTTTAGACCTGTTAAATATGTATTGATCTGAGGTCAAGTCTCAGCTCTTTGTCTCAGGTCAAGTTGAATCTTCAGGCAACCAAGTCTCAAGGATGACGATCCCAAATCCTAAGTCTCCAGCTCTGATAATTTCATACTTTAAGTGATTTGAATGACTCCTTCTCTTCTTATTCTTCTTCTATTCTTCTTTCATAGTTCTTTTTATTGAATTTTAAAATGTACATAGATTCAAAACGCACAAAAAACAACATTCCCACCCCACAACCTTCTTCTATTCCGAGCTAATCTTGGCTCTCCCTATCTCTCCTCTCACCCCAACTCCTCTCCTTCTGACCTTCCCTGTCCTCTTCTCTTTTCCCCCGTCTCCTCCACTTCTCTCGCATATCTCCTCTAATTTCCTGAGGTATTGGGGGGATCGTCACGCCACTGAGTCTGATGTTGTGCTGTCTCTTCTTGATCTCTCCCTTTAGACTCTGAGACTTGGATAATGTCCCTGTTAGTCTGCGGCATCTGTCTCTCTCTCTCTCTCTCTATCTCTCTCTCTCTCTCTCTCTCTCTCTCTCTCTCTCTCTCTCTCTCTCTCTCTCTCCCCCTCCCTGCTGCAGACAACACATCCCTTCGTGAAAGTTGGACGGGCGGATGGAGAGAGGGGAAAAGATCAATAAGTGGAAGATCAATAGGAAAGCCCTTGATCCTTCACTCATTTGTCCCACTGGACATCTCAGATGCTCACAGAGAGCCTACCCTACCTTTCTTCTCTCTCTCGCTCTCTCTGATGGACAGTGACCTTATGCCACTGGATGGTCACTTTGATTCCTTTTTTAACTATGTACTATGTTGACATTGATCAGTCCTTGTGTCAAATACATGACTCTAGTTTGAATGTGTCTTGACAGTATGGGGAGGCATGGTTTTGCATGCCTTGTACTTGTTTTGTAGTCTGATGTGACATCTGCTGGTGTCGTCTGGGTAATGCAGCTCTGCAAACCGATGTGCATGTTTTCCCGCTCAAAGTGACCTAGTTGCACTGTGTAGTGCTGGCTTCTCCTTTTATGTGTGGGAGAAAATGTGCAACTAACCAAATATTTCTCAGATGAATGCAAACGTAAGTGTTATTTTTCTGTTCTCTGCCTAGTTTCTCTGTACTTTACTGGGATAGGAGAATCCTTTGGCTGTGTGAAAGAATTTGCAAAAATTTAATTATATGGAGCCTAAAATGTTAATTGGTTTCACTTTATTCTCTGTTATCATTACACAAACAACTTGGCCAGACATGCAGCTGATTTCAGTCTTGTATTATGTGTAACAGCAAACATCTCCTTATCAACTCAACCTCCTATTTTATTTTTGGGAGCTCTGATATAAGTGGCAAAAGCCCGGTTGTAAATCATCAACATGACTTTACAAAGGCCATGCTAAAGGCGGGATGCTGCACCCCGCCCACATGTGGCGTTCATTTGTGCGCTTTCATGCACTGCGCGCTGCAACTGCGCAGCACCGCTGATCCTAAAAGCTGCGCCTTTTGCTGTGAACGGCGCAGTTATGAATAGCATGATGTATAGATTCATGTTGAATGTTTGCGTGCACACAAACGGCGTTTATAAGAGGAAACAAAGTACATCCACATCTCAATGCAACACGGCTGTTTTCTTTTTGGTTTTTAGGAAGCTATGAGCGCCTTTTTTTGGCTATAACCCTTGTTTTGTTTTGCTGAAGGGATGCTGCACCCAAAGGGACAAGTGAAAAGAAGTAGTTCAGCAACGAGGGCTCCGATGACCATTCTTGCGCCAATTACTGCCTAGCGCTTTAACGAGACACTGATAGCCGATGATAGGATCATATCGCCTTTCAGGTGCTTGTATGCGCAGCCGCTGCAACGCTGTGGAACAACAGAAAGTATAACAGGGTTTGGTTACAGGATGGTGGCGGAGATGGCGAGCTGCGGAGCGGCTTGTCACCTGGAGGACGGGTAAGACGTTTTGTTGCTTAACAGACAAGTGTTGACCTCTGGCTTTTAACGTTACATTATTGTGTTTCATCGCGTACAGTTCAGAAAAACATGATGCCTGCAGAGGATGCAGCGCTAAAACCGCGCGTCGCGTCAACACAGGAAGTCAGTGTGGTGTCTTTTGTTGCTGTCGGTAATGGGCTCATGTGTTTGTGCGAACGCCTTTTTAAGTAAAAGAAACAAATGTACAATGAATGCTTCCTCGCTATAGACACGTCTAACTGAACGTAGATACGAAGAGGAAGCACGAGAGAGTCGTGATCTCTTTGTTGGTGTTCTCTTCGCTGCACGCTGCTGTGTTGTTACATTGTGATGACTCAGTGACAACAGTGTAACATGCTGTCTGGAGAGACATTTGAGAACAAGAGATGAAGATATCAATTCATTATTTGATAAAGTTATATACCAAATGTAGGTTAATAAACTACCAAAACCCTTATATCAATATTATAGGAGAGAACAATAACCATAAGTGTTGATGTCAATGTAAGCTCGACACACAATGGACTACAAACATGAACTCAAATATAACTTTCTGCTTGCAGTTTTTAATTGTGGTTGATGTTGCAATGAAACACACGCGCCATGTATCACACGCACGTTTTTAAGGCCATGGTTGTTGTTTTTAATTTTTTAATATGATTCATACCTCATATTTCTCTAATAGTTACAATATTTACTATCAGTTGTATTGTGAACCACATGTGAGGTGATACTGATGACTCATTGTCCTCTGTGAATGTTACTGTTGTTGTTGCTAGGGTATCATTGAGCTGACATTGTCCCTGAATGAACAATATCACACCAAGTTAAACAACAACGTAAACATTGCACTAAAAAACTTTAAAATTCGAATTAAATGTCCATGAGGGACATATGAGTAGGCTAATTTAAAGGTGACTTTGTTTGGGACGCAGTAGCAAGACAAAAGCCTTTGTGGTGTTTATGACCCACTATAACAATCATAGTGAAAGCAGTGAGGTATAATATTAACGACTGAAAGTAGCACAGCTTTTGTTGTTGTAGATACGGGCCAACTGGCAGTTGCTTATCTACACACAGACCCTGTCTCTGCATTGTGTTTATGGGAAGTTGTAGAAAGCGTGTACAAGTTGTGGCTTTTCTCTTCCAGCCAGATATAGACCAACGTCCTCACAGATGATTCTGTTATCATATTTTGTGGGAGGAAGATAGAAACAAGCGAGAGTGGAGAAAGTCTGAGAACTCGTGCAGAGAGTTTATTTATGGCCTGAAAACGTTTGAGCCACGAAACGGCACACTTTGCTCAAAGGAAGAGATGACTACCATGGCAACTAATGAGCTGGCAGAGAGAACGAGTTGACCGTGAGGAGGAGAAAAGAGTGTTTCCTGGACAGATGTTTGAAAACAAAGGAAACCACAGTGCCTTATCAGGATTAACAGAGTCCAAATAAAAGACCACCATTTGGTCAAGTTTAATAATCTTAATTTCCTTGCCTTTGATCACACAGTTCTGTATTTTTACAACCGAGGGAGTGAAACAGGAAAAGATGGGGCGGGATATGACCTAATTTTTCATGCCTGCTGGTGGTGAACTCGTTCTTCTTGTGGGGTTGGCTCGCTGTCTTTTCCCCCTGTCGGATCTCAGGCGTGTTGCCTCTTGTTGAAGCCCAGGCTGCGTCAACAGGTTGCACCAGTCATCTGCTCAGACAACAACATCATTTGAACCATTGCACTTAAAGTTGGCTCATTGTTTGATCGATATACTACATTCCTGAAAAACGTTGAGGAACTGGTATGATGTCTGCTGTGCTGGGCTGAGCGATATGGTTGAAATGAATGGCATGGTATTGATAAGAATCTTTTCTTATACAGATGTAACAATATGGCAGATGTATGACAAATTACATGCAAAACATGCAATTACATGCTTTGTTGTGTAAAACAAATTTTTAATGACTCATTTTGTTAGTTTTTAGTTTACAGTGTGTTTGGAATTAGTGATTGAGACACCAAAATGTTGTGAAATACCATATATAACACCATATGATCATATCATCACAATACAATACCACTGAAAGTAAATAAAGGATTACATTGAATATGAATCGTCCAGCCCCACTGCTGTGTCTGAGTTATGAAAGCAGAAAAAGTGTCCAGACCAGTTTAATGGAAAAAAGTACCCAGCCAGTATCTTTCCATGGCTGGTTTCCTGTACCATCAACACTGCCCTGAAAGTGGCTCGGACTAGGAGTTTGGGTGGAAAAGTGAATCTATCATTCAACGGGGTGGGTTGGTGTCGGATGTGTGAAAAATGAACATGCAGTCAGCTTGCGTGTCAGCGTGTGTACCCATTTCCTGTTTTTCTTATTCATTTGACTGTGTGTGTTCCTGACCGAAAGCAGAAGTGGTGTACTACGAGAGCCTGCAGCTGCACGGTTTTAAGAGCCTTCACTTTCAATCTCTAAATCCTCCCGTAATTGTCATCACACCTCCCAGACGTCCCTGACATGAGTGTAATTTAAAGTGGTCTGAATGTTTTCTCCTCTGCCCTACAGAGACGGAGATATCCCTGCACCTGAAAACAAAGGTAAACATCAGCCCATTTTCATTATTTCCCTCCCCCTCACTGTTCCCTTTCTCATTTCACGTTCTCACAGAGTCCCATAGAGCGACATGTGTCTGTGTTGTTTTTCTTTTATAGTGATTGTGCTATGACTCTCCTGTGGCTCCTTTGTTTAATATTTAAAAGGTGTGCATCCCCATCGGTTATTTGTCACTACTTTTGTTTTCCTTTCTTTCTTTTTCCCTTGCCACATTTTTTCGTCTCGCTGTTTGGCCTCCCTGATTTCAATATCATTTGCCTTGAAGGGCAGCAATATTTATGCACATAGGGTCAGACAGTGGCTTGGTCCTCAGTTGTGCATTTGCTATTTGTAACACTGCACACAAGTACACAAAATTATATTCCTTTTTTTCAGACTTTCCTCTAACATTGGTTTTATTTGCTTGTGAGTTTTTACCTTAAATACTTTTCCAATTAAATAATAAATGGCCAACAAAAATAAATAACACTAGACATGCAACTGGTGATGATTAGGAATGCAGCAATCTGACTCCAATTGCAATACATCAACTCAAGGTGCTGCCAATATGCATTACAGATCCAATATGAGTGCTGTATTTTTTTTCTCCAAATTTCCCAAACTGTGTGGAACTCATTGGGATCATGTTCATGTAAGGTAACATGAGAGATTGCTGTGGTGCTCAGAACTATGTTGGTGGCCTCCCGTGTCTTAATGAATATAACAGATAGTGAAAACACTGAATTTTATAATGACACCGACCAGGAAACTGCATTTCTTGTGGATCGCTCATGTCTGTACACCACACATCAACCTTTTCATGCCCTTGGTTTTGCTATTTCTCTAGACCAGCAGATGGCAGGCAAGACCCATGAAAGGATCCAAACCTTTGACGCTGTAAACAAGTGTGTGTTGTTTTTTGCACTTGCATGTGTGTATCTGTGCGGGTGTTTATCTCCACCTTGTTTGTCTGTCTGATGAAGGGAAGCGGCCATGCCAGGGTGAAGAGGGATGCCTGCTGGCTCAGATGAGGCAGCAGCAGCAGAGAAAGAGATTGGCCATAGGAGGCATATGAGGACAAGGAGAGAGAAATGGAAAAGGGAGAGTGCAGAGAGAGGTGAAGCAGACAGATCGAGCGGGGTAGAAGAGAGAGATTGATGAGGCAGGTGCTGCGGGTGGAGCAGCAATATGGCAGCATCTGCTTATTAGGCTAAGATACAACTCTGTGGGCCAGAGAGTATGGTCTCCATCCATTAGGCAGCCAGGCACTCAGCCAGATGGCCCCGTCCACGGACATTCACTGCTGCTGGGAAGAAAGCAGCAGCAGCAGCAGCTCCTCTGGACCCATCTGTATAAATGTGCCAGAATTGGTAATGCATAGCACTTATCTCAGGGTTCTTCACAGGGTGCCACAGTTCAGCTGCTCAGGAATCATGAAAATGTCAAAGATGGTGGTCTAAGTCAGACATGCTAGGGCTTTTTTGATGACTAATATGGATGAAAACAAGAAGTACACAAACACAGAAGTAAACTAAAGGTAGAGGTCTCTCACTGGGGCTGCACCTGTTGAAGAATGCCCCAGTGACAAAATACATTTCTACTCTTTTTCTGACATTGGGAGTGTCAGACAGTGTGAGTGTTGAGTTTAGCAACAGGGCATGTGGTTTTCTCTGTTAAATAGGCTTTAATCCATGAGAAAGTAGAAAAGCAGAATATTTATAACGCATATGCTCCCCCCCATACAGTAACAGATTGGTTAGTTTAAAATGATTAGTGAAAGCTACAAGCATTACATATTATTAGACACTTTTTTTTTTTTTTTTTTTTACTGCAGAGTTATGCAGAGTTATGTTTCCTGTTTACTATTCCTAAAACCTAAAGTTGGTCATGCATTTACTGCCAGGCAATATAATAACTACAGAAGTGGGTTGATGATGCTAAGTGGTGAAGTTCCTATAAGGAGGAGGAGGAGGAGGATGATGACGATATGGTTAAGAACAAATATGAATAATATAGTAATAGCAATGACTAATACTTGTTATTGTTATTACATTTTGACATTATTGCATCGGTTTTTCCAGACCAAAGGGCACTAACCTCAAAACAATTACGTTACAATTTGTTACAGATAACCTGACAGAAAGTGATAGCAGCAGTTCAGGTGAGCACAAATATCACACCACAACAGTTTCACTTGTTTGTTCTTCCCACAACTTGTACACAAACTTAGTCATCTCCAGAAAACTACATTTAATTCCTTTTTTTTCTATATACAAAGTAACACCTAACCTTCCTGACATGCATCCCTGTTACTCATCATTCATTGGAAATTCAGTGCAACGTTTTCACCTCTCTCACTTGTCCCTTTCCATATTGATTCATCAAACAGAGAACACGGGAACATCCGCTGAGGACAGCTCAGAGGAGGAAGAGGAGGATGAGGATTCTGGTGAGAGACGCACTTTGAACTGCTTTTGATTTTGTAAAGTGTGCTGATACCATTCTCATATCTGTACTTTTAAATATGAAGCGACAGCCAGCAGATGGTTAGCTTAGCTCAGCCAGCTAGCCTGGTTCTGTACAGGGGTAGAAAAAAAAGACCTTCCAGTACCTCTAAAGCTCAACATTTAACACATTATATCTCATTTGTTTAAAGCGCCCATATTATGCTCATTTTCAGGTTCATAGTTGTATTTTAAGGTTGTACCAGAATAGGTTTACATGGTTTAATTTTCAAAAAACACCATATTTTTGTTGTACTGCACAGCTCTCTCTCACTGCTGCAGATCCTCTTTTCACCTGGTGTCTGTTTTAGCTACAGAGTGAGACCTCTTTTCTTCTTCTTCTTCTTATGTACTATCTTTGATTGCACTCGCACATGTGCAGTAGCTCAGATGTAGATCATGTCAGCTAGCTAGCTCCATAGATGGTAAAAGAAAGGCTGTTTCTCCAACTTCGGTCAGTTACAAGGCAGGGATTAGCTGGGAGCGCACGCATGTAAGTAGTTCTTTTGTAGATTATGGTGAACTTGTGTGTGTTGTAGCAGTGCTTTGCTATTGACAACGAGGTAGCATGCTAGCGTTAGCATTAGCATGCTAACGCTACGAGCTAACGGTTGCGGTTAGCCAGCTCGTTTCGGCTTGTGACGTCACAAGCCGTGCCGATTTTGAACAGCTCACCTGGAGACTGAAGGCAGGACACATTCAGAAACCGTATCTCACTCAAAACAGCATGGATGGATTTTTTTCAAAGTTTGTATGCGTGTGGAAGCACCAGAGACACAAAAGAACACCCCAAATTCCAGAAAAAGTGTTTTTTTCATAATATGGGCACTTTAAAGTTTTTTTTTGGGCCTGGAAATAGTGACTTCCTGGAGTCTTGTCATCACCTAAAGGTCGCCAGACAACCATGGGAGGCTTCAGGACCAAACGAGATATAACGCGTTATTATTGAGCTTTTGAAGTGTTGGTTTTTGTTACCCTTGGACAGAGTCAGGCTAGTTTCCCCCTGTTTCCAGTCTTTGTTTTAAGTTAGTTTTTTTTAGTTTCTCTGTTTCTCACTCTCTTTCTTTCACCAGAAGGCTGTGCTGAGAAGGACGGAGGAGAGGAAGGTAAGAACCAACATCCTAGAAAACCTTTGTGGCTCAAGGATTTAACAAGATAAAGAACAAATGGTGTTGAACTCTAAGTTGATCTCCTTTATGTTCTTTGCAGACGATGAAGAGGCCCATGCAGAGGGGTCTAAAAATGGTGCGAAACAACATCTACAAAATATCAGTACCTGCCTTTGCAGACTAAGCAACTGGTCTGCTTTTTAAAACTGTGTTGTATGTTGTTTACATCCAGCCATGTCGGCTTGTTGTCATAGTTGCCATGGCTTTAGTGGTAAGTCAGCGGGCCCTAGCCGCAACCGCATCTTAATGGCAGCCATACTACATAATTACTCCACAAAATGTCGGACTCTGCTGGCTTTTTTGGAACACAGAATTCGATTGAGCGTGCTCCACCCTCGCTCATTTGGAGAAGTTTGTCTAGGGTAGCTGCTAAAGGCTTAACGCAAGCTTTCAGCCTCTGACATATGATTTTCATATAATTATACATGTAATAATATTGGACTTTAATTATTTCCCCCTCTAGATTCAGTCCCTGGACCTGTAGTAGAGGTTTCAAATGGGAAAGGTAAGCAGATCGTAACTGAGACAGCACAGCGAATGTTCTGGAGGTAGTGTCACGTCACGTGTAAATAACATTCCGTTTTTTGTCATACGCCCTGACAGATGAAAGGCCCTTCAAATTATGCTGTGAAAAATGCAAAGCCATCCAGCAGGTGAGCTCAGGAACCAGATCATAATTTTTCTGATATTGGTCTTCTTCTTGTGCACATATCCATCTATGGTTGAAAAAAAGTTTTGTTTTTACTGTGTTACAATTGTCCAAAGAAATAAACACATGGTTTGTTTGACAGAGCCATGGCACTGAGCTTGTTACCCCCAGGAGGATCTCTAAGGGACGATTACAGTGAGTGCGACTGTCTCTGCCACTGATCTGGTCTGTGCACATTTATATTGATTCTGTATGCACAGCATCACTGGGACTGTGGGTGCATTCTAGGGTGCAGCTGGAAGGAGAAGGCACATACGAGTGTTCGGTCACCGGCCTGGTGTTTGAAGCATCGGAGCGGGTCCTCGTGCGGTACTCAGTCTTGTCCTGGTCCAAGTTTGGTGCATTCCTCAGGGACTCCTGGAAATTTGCTGGACCAATCTTTAACGTGGACACAGTCAATAAGGATGCGTCTGTCCTCACATCCATCCAGTTCCCTCACTCCGTCTGCCTTGCCGGTGAGAATGAATATCAGGGCTGTCTCGCTCTTCAATGTTCAATATACAGCCTAATTCATAATTTAGTATCTTGGCTTCCTGTGGGGAGTCCGTGGCCCATAAGGCAATGTCATGAACATCAAATATTTCCAACAAAGATGTTGCCTCAAGGTTTAATTTAGTTGATAGCTGTCATGAAAGTAAAGGTGCAATTCTTTAATAATTATGACCCATCTAAAGGCTTTACAGAAAATAGTTAATTTTAGAGAGTATCATAATCTTTTATCTATGATTTAAAGCTGCTCTAGGGGAAACAAAAAACCATCTCTTTCCCTATTATTGTCACACAGATCCAGAAAAGGAGATGAAATTCAGTGTTCTGCACATAAAGGACAACCGTCCACTCATCGAGCCGACAGTGGACCACTCAGGTAGCCACGTTAAGTGGAATGTGACGTCCCTGTCACCCGTGGGTCCCATCATTCAGACGAGCCAATCTGTAGAGCGCCATGGGGTGGTCCTGGTCTACAAGCAGCTGGGCAGTGACAACAACAACTACAGCTTCCATGTCTACTTGGCCACCAACAGTGCATCCGACATCAAGGTAAGCGTCGGTGAATACTGTATGTGGAACTGAATTCATTTCTTTACAATAGACGATTGACAGTGTTCCTAATCCGTACTTAACAAGTGCAACACTGTGTGGTGATTAGTCTTTACTTGCATTTTTAAAACTGAGAAAAACATGAGAGCTGTTTTGGAAATGTGGTCAGATTTCTCCAAAACCTCCCGTAGTTGCAGGAAATCTTTTACAAAAGAACGTTGGTTTTCTTGAAAGTTGCTTCCACCATCTGTCTACTCAGGACTCTGGGACATTTCTGTATCTGTTCGTGTATTGTGATGAAATACTGCAGTTACAACACTGGATACAGTGCACACAAGATTATGGTCTGAATGGCAGAATAAATACATATACACCTGTATTAAATGCACATCTTATGTCTACCTTCTTAAGAGACCGTAATATATTTCACATTACCGTGTCTTACGCGTATGGAAATAAAACTGTTGAAGATCCACATTGAATGAGCCAAGTTTTGTTTGTCAGTGTGACAAACCTTCTCGTGACTCTGCGCATTTTGTGTTTTCATTTAGGAATTTTCCCCCTATGACGCGCAAGATTCAAAGGAAAAAATAAATAAATAAACCAAAAAAAAAACCATCACCTTAGTCCCCTACATTTTTCAATCGTGACTTTCAATCTTACTTACTGAATAAAACTCCAGCAAAATGCCTTACCTATGAAATTGTGTGTGGAAGAATTAAAACAGATTCAGAGCCTTTCACTTCTTGTTCATAATTTTTGTAACGGCACTGGCTGAGATGATGTAAGACTTTATACAATAGACATGAGATTTCCCGGTTTGTGTAATACACTGAAGCAAAGACCTTTTGTTGTGATGAGGTTATACAGTGCAATGCAAAAATAACTATGATGTATCAGATTGTGTTGTTGAAAAGCAGAAGTGTCTGCATCTGGTTCAAATGATCATTGAATCTCTGATATTATCATAATCAGAAATACTTTATTGATCCCCTGGGGGAAATTGGGTTACTTTACAGATGCTCCCATTCTAGAAAAGATACAGTATATATAAATACAGTGGTAGAAGTATTCAGATCCTTTACTTAAGTAAAAGTACTAATACCACACTGTAAAAGTACTATATTACAAGTAGAAGTCCTGCATTGAAAATCTTACTTAAACCTACATTGTGTAATTTTTTTTTTGTTGATTCTTAGCAAAACAAACCTCTGTTCTTTCACAAATATGAGCTCATTCATGTGTAATTACTTCCACCGACTAATCAAAGTATTCTCGTAAGCGTAGAATCTGACATTCAGAATCATTCAGAATACATAGGAGCGACACGCTTGAATGAAGGCCGCCATGTAGCGCCTCCATCTTTAAAGTACATTAGCCAAAGAGGGACATGCCTCCGCATGTCGCCCTCTTACACCTATTGGCACCGTGACGAATGCCAGGGGGAGATTACTCGCCAGGGAAGCGAAAAAGAGAATTAAAACGACAACGCGACAGGCAAAGCTACAAGACCAAAGTTAATACTGGAGTGGCTAGAACAGCTGCGTGTAAACGATGGAGATACTAAGAGCTAATTTCGGGTTCGGCCACCGTAGGAGGAAGGGCTAGAAAGTAATATTCAGTTGGTTGTCATATACAATTTCACCACTAGATGGGAGAAAATCTTACACAATGTAGCTTTAAGTAAAAGTATGTAAGTATGATCAGGAAAATGTACTTAAAGTAAAAGTACTCAATGCAGAAAAATCCTCAAATTTTAGAAGCTGGAAACGATCCAAACAGTTCTGTCAATCAACGTAGTGTATAATCGTCTAACCATTTCAGCTGTACTTGTAGGCCTATATACTGTTGGGTGGTTTAATTTATAATAACACATCGTATTTTATAAACTACATATGTTTTGTGTGCAAAAATATTAATTTGTAAAGTAACTAGTAACTTAAGCTATCAGATGAATGTAACCGACTCAAGTAAAGTACAAGTACCTCAAATTTGTACTTAGGTACTGTACTTGAGTAAATGTACTTAGTTACATTCCACCGTTTGTATAAATATATGAATATGTAAAACTATGTATACTACAATATACTATACCAACAGTGTAAATAATAATAATGCTGAAAATGGGATCTATGATTAAGAGGATTGCAAGAATAATATACAGTAGATAAATAAGCAGTACAGCATTGATGCCGGAGTAAACCAGAATAGTACACCCTCTGGTATATTTTACAGTAATTTCATTGTAATAAAGGTCAGTGATATGTATTGGAAATGGAATGGTATCGATGCCACTGGTGTGGTATTACTGTAAGTGCATCACGTAGTTCTGACAGCTAAATAGCAATATTGCTCAGTCAATGCTGTACTGCTGCTGAGGTCACTCAGGAAGTGGTTTTGTGGTTATGTGACATTAACATGGTGAATAACCATACTTAATTTATTGTAACCCGCACAGTTCCTTGAAATATATATTAAGTGCAATTATTAATATAGCTTCGGAGACGCCTTCAGTTTTTCCACTCCGACTATGGAAAATGTGTTTTATTGAATGTAATCAGCATGCTCACCCTACTGCAAGGAATGACTTGTGTTGTGCTTTGTCTTGTCTTCCTGCTGTCCCTATGTAAACCAGGATATAGGCAAGCAGGTGCGGTGCTACAAAAATCGCTATAAAAAGATAGAGAAGCCTCCCACATGTAAACTGGATGAGGGGATGTATCGTCTCCTGAGTGAGCCAGAGGGAGAGATCAAACCTCAGGTATGTCTCTTTGCATATGCATTTGTGTCTGCTCATGTACAATCATTGCAACTTATGTATTAAAAACACACAAATATACAGTATATGTATTGGTTTCCCAATAAAATTATGTTTATTATATATATATATATATATATATATAATTTGTATGTGTCTTGTGCAGGATTTGAAATTCACTCTTGCGGTGACTAAGATGAAAGGCTACTTCGAAGCATTCTTTGAGCAGCCTCCTCCCTTTAAACTGTCTCTCGTAGAGATTAACACTGAGGAGACTGTATGGTCTGCCACCATCAGAGAAGGTACCATTGCATTTAGTCTCCACTGAACACGTTTGATGATTTGAGGGTGGAAAAAAAAATCTATATTAGTTTTGAAAAGTCCGTTTTTTTCACACATTTTTCTGTGTGAGACGATAACCGGAAATATAGATTTTTATCTGCAAATAAGCCAAAAAGTGTTTACTGGTCTCCACATGTTTTTTTTTCTGTTAGAGTTTGTATGCATGAGTGAAATTTGGTTTCCACTCCAGAGTGATGATGACTATCTTTTTTACTGTACTCTCAGGTGACTGTGTGGATAACACTGAAAAGAAGCCAAGGAAAAGGACGAGCAGTAAGCGTCTTGTTTTTAATCCGATTTGATTTTTCCATCACAACGTGCTTTCAGCTTCTACAGCTTCTCCATATCTCTCTCATAGGCAGACAGAGGAGCAGCAGCCCCTCAGAAGAAGAAACATCCTGTAAAAGGCCTCGATGGCAGGATGAGTCAGGTGAATTTCCACGTCTTTTTTTATTTTTTATTTATTTATTAATTCTTTTTTACTAACTACTGATTTAAGAAGAACCTCAACCACACACTTTGTTTTGCCCCAATCAAGTCAACAGAAACGAGCCCACACACCTGTCTGTCTAAAATGATACTGAAATACAGTACCTGTGCATCTTTTCCCAGATGGAGGGAAAACAATGATGACTCAGGGCCAGGACATGTCGGAGAAGCAGCTACTGCAGGTGGCCAAGCGGCTGGGGAAGGAGTGGAAGCAGGTGGCCATCTTTCTAGACTTGACGTCCAGGGAGCTGGATGAAATCCAGGCAACAGAGAAAGATGTGACCATGCAGAAGCTGAAGATGCTGGTGGAGTGGAAGAGCAGAAGGCGGCCGGGAGAGGCCACGGCAAACCAACTGTGGAAAAGTGTGAAGGAACTGGATGACTTGCCAAATGAGGTCCATCAGACACTGCAAGGTAATAAACTGCAGACATGCATATAAACATCCATATACAAATATCAGTACTCTCATGGTCCAATATCTATTACTCATCGAATATGATCACCACTATTGGGCAATATTCAAATAATGTGCAATTACCCACACTGCATATCACACTGTACATAAAACCATACTTATTCTTTCATATGTATTTAGTGTCTCAACTGTGCACCTTACCCCCCACCCCCCCCCCCTTATTTTTTTGCACTACTTATTTTATTTCATGTTGTTATATTTTTTACGTATATATGTTGGCACTGGGAAAGGAGTTGCTTTTAATCTCATTGTACATGTGTATAGTGACAATAAAAGGCATTCTATTCTAAACACCATCTAATAGATTGAATAATGATAGACTACCATAAACTCCTAGTCTGGCTCACCGGATGTACATTGCTGGGATAAAGCCTGGATGTCCCTCTCTTTCCGCTATCTGTTTTGCAAAGGCAGCCGCCCAGGATGGTTGTAATTGGTTTAAAAAAATACAAACAAGCCAGAGCGTTTTTTTTTCCCCCATCCCAGGATAGACCGATGGTGTAGCCAGATTATACTTCAGCGCTGATACAGCACTGTGGAGATAGGTCTGGGAATGTGAGAAATAAATAAATACCCAAGCTAAAATGATAAGTTAGTCTTCTTTTGTGAAATGACAATTGGCCATAATTTCGATTATTGATAAATCATTCCACATCTACAGCCGTGCCTGTGGCTCTGTAAGGCTATATTTAGGCGCAGCGGTGCTTTGAGCTAAAGGCTAGCGTCAGCGTGCTAACATGCTCACAGCGACAAAGAGAACATGTTGGATGTTTAGCAGGTATAATTATTTTTTTAAGCGGCCGGAGCTGCCAACTCTGAGCTTTCTTTTGGCTCTTCAAAAACCTATGGGTGATGTCACAGAGACTACGTCCATATTTTAGATTTAGCTTTATAAATGCGAAGATGCTATTTTCTCAGTCACACTTTTTGTTTGCCTGCTGTTCAGATTAAATAAACTATTTGATGACATCATATTAGTAACTAGCCCTCATCTAGACACAATCTCCAATTCTCTACGGGAAGGATGTTGAAAATGCAAACTCGCCACATGGATATCTTCTTAGCTGCCTAGCTGGGAAAAGGTAGCATCTGCTGGCAGTCTTATCTATAAAGTCAATACAAGCCATGTAAAATCAAAGCTGGTGCAGAACTACTTCCGTACCCACTTCCCACAGCAGAGTGCTTAGTGTTGCCACTGGTGGCTGTAAAATATAGAAATGAGATTACAGATGTTATCACTAGTAGTGCTGCAACATAGTTAGATCTGATCTGTGACTGAAATGTCCAGGTGCCGTGATCCGTAGTATACTGGCCTGGATCAGGGGTAATTGATAACTTGTGCTAGGCACTTGTAATGTTTATATATTTTTGTTGGTTTGATCAAAATAAAAAATCGATATATCCATCATTGCTCTAATAAACAGACAGGGCATTGTGTTGTGTCTTTATTTTCAGACATGATGGACAATCGAGCAGCTAAGTGAAAGAGACTGGACTTAAATGGACTGTTGGATATTTGCTGCTCCATCATCAGTAAAAAGAAAAAGAAAATCTCAGGAATACAGCAAAGCAGAGTTGACCAATGGACCAAACATCAGCTCTTCGCCCAGTTTGTGCATCTCTTTTGAATTTTTTTCTGGACATGAACTATGGATGGGCATTTTCCCTGATTTTGTTCTAATGTAGTCCTTTGGTTCTGTAATGAATACAGAATGGACACGCTGTACCCAAGGCTTCCTTTGTGCAGCAAGAATTTGATGCTTAGCATTGCCAGGTTAAAAAATGACCAGTAGAGGTGTAGCGGTCATTGAGATATATAGTAGCTAATTATGTAGCCAGTAACATATGTAAATGTACTGTAGGTGTTGCAGTGTTGAAACTGCAAAAATGGGAAAAATCCATCCTGTGTATCTTGTTTCACTTTTAAATGTTATGCTTTTGGGACTTTTTATGAAACAAGTAGGGATTACATCATATGCACATGCATGTGACTGTCCAAAGCATCACAGACTGAAGTACGTTTGTGTCTCATACATTTTGTATACATGTCTTTTTTTTTTAACCAATTATTTCAAACCTGTGATCTATTTTTTTAAGTCTGTTTTTGTATATTTACGTCTGTTTGTGTTTTATTTGACAGCTCTGAACTTGTAAAGCTAAATGGAGTTGCCAGAGGTCCTTAATTATGTTTATCTTGTTTAACTTGAATTATGAATCCATTCCTACCCACCTGTGACCGGAGCGCATATCTTATTAAGTATAAATGTTGTTTGTGTGTATTATAAAAGTGTACACTGTGGGGGGGGGGAAGAATCACAAGCATTTGGATTTAGAGCTGAACTTAACTATTCTACTTGAATGCAGCTGCAGCCTGGCAACATTCATATATTTTTTTAGGAGTCATCTTTTCAAAGCTTATTTCATAGCTGTAGGGCTTAGAACACAAAAACAAACTATACTATAATCAGCCTGTGGAAACATTTCAGTTACATTTTCTAAACATCCCTACATTATTCATAGCTTTGTTTCTGTTGTGCCTATATTCAAATTACGCTGTTTCTAGACATCTCAACACTATTTGGGAAAAAGCTGAAATGCAGAAATGGCATCTGGATTGTTGAATCTTTTAGGGTCTTCCATGCCGATATGATGCAGTAATGTTTACATTCAGAGAACAAGCTTGTTTCCTTAAACAACTTACCAATAACATTCCAGTCCGTCCTTTTTTGCACTTGTTTTCTGTCATGTCTAAGTTCCTCCAGAAAATTGTGGCGTAATTGTATCAAAGCACATGTTGACTGAATAAAACAAGCAAATGTTTCTTTTTACTGAATTTGAGTGTCATCGGTTCAATTTTCACTTGCACTGAGTTTCATTCAAAAATAAAAAAAAATCACTTCCACTTCATCACTTGCTAATACCAAACAATAATTTATTATAAATAACAATAAATAACATCACAGGCCATCAAATAAATAAATACATAAATACATGTAATAAATAGATCTCAAATAAATACTGTAGATACATTCCCCCAAATATTGGAATACTTTTAGATGAGGCTTTAGTCTGCCCAGCTTATGCCTGCGCAGTAATCATGAACACGGCTGTGCAGGCTGTGCAGTGTAAAGCACTACTTGGTTAGTAGTTGTTAATGATGGTAGTGAATGATCAGGATGGCTTGGTTAGGTAAATAGTAGAGATAGTGTGGCATTAGTGGAATGATGATGGTGGTGATGAGGAGGTTGCAGGATGTTTACTTCCTGTGTTCTCCTGAGGTGATGTAGGCCATAGCTCGGTTGATGGTGATGGTTCGCACGTGGAAGCCCCTCATCTTCTTGCACATCTTCTGCCTGTTACTGAAGGTGTCACTTCCCCACATCTGGGCAGCATCCTCCTACAAGACAACACAAGAGGGAAACAACATGAATACTCACCCTGACAAAAGGTTCCCCCTGCGGCTCTTAGGGAAATCTTTCCAAGGATAGATTTTATATCAGTTTTCCTCTTAAAGATGGACAGATGAGGAGTAAACAGGAAACAAACTAAAAAGAAGGAATTGAAAAATACCTCTGAAGAGTTGTTCTCTCCATTTGGCATCAGGGAGCAGTTCTGTATAAACCAAGGAAGATTTCATCAGGCGACCATTAAAAGTTATTTCCCGGGAAATTCTCCCTCACTATTTCTGTCTTTAAATCCTGACTGTGTTTTTACCCCTTCCGCACATGCATAACAAACACACCTTCATCAGGCTCTGTATTATTCCCAGAGTTGGTCTCAGTGCAACTTCTTCCTCAGGACTTCTGAGTGGGGAGTTGATGTAGGACTTAATAGCAGCATCATAGTGGGCCAAGTCCTTCATGATATTCGTCAGACATTTACTCTGTCAAGACAAGCAAGAAAAATGACCCATCAGTCATCTGCTTTATAAAAAAGTGATTTAATGGGTGTATAATGTAAAAATATCCGGATTCTGATCTGTAGAGACTGTCCTCCCCCCAAAAAACAAGATAGATAGATAGATAGTAGATTGTTTGTGCAAGCAGCAACTATGATTCATTTTAACGTTGTAGGGGTGGCGCCCTCTAGTGGCCGTAGTAATTAGAGGGTATGAATAAACGACCTATATCGTTGTATGGTTTGGAGAACTTATTGTTAGAATAGCAGATTAATACCAAATGTAAACCTTTGTTTAAGTGAAATAGATACTAGACTTAATACTTTTGTATAGCATACAGTAACCTATGTCTGTTAATTCTAAAAAGCATAAAAAGAAATAGGAACTTAAGCATACCTCATTGAAGGATGAATTTCTTTGCATCATACAGCCTGAGTTCTGCGGGGTGAAAAACATTTTAAACATGAGCAATTTGTTTGACCTGTCAGGTGCCCATAAGCATCTTTGGACCATACACTTGCTTTAATATACTTGGACCATGCAATAGTTAGAGAAAGTTGAGCACAAATTATGAGGCATGAGGCTGTTTCCATAAAACAATTGTAGGTCAATCCGCTTTTGGAACATGTAAAACTATGCATTACATCCACATAGGATTTATATTTTCCTTACACAAAAAGTAGCCTGAAGATAATTCAAAGTTGAATCGGTATAAGTTGAATAATTATTCCATTAATATCACTGATAAATCAACGACTGTCACCTGAGTCAGAATGGGTGCGCAGGCCAGCACTGTGTCAGATTTAGTTCTAACCTCCATTGTATCAGAGGCGATGCCATGACACAAAACATCCTGTAATACAAAATAAGGGTATTCATTATTAATGAACTACTGAACAGAAGTGTGTGACAGAGTAAAAAAAGAAAGAAAGACAAAAATACAGCATCAAAACATGAACATGGTGCAGTGAATTGTACTCACACTGCGGAGCCTGAGAAGCTCTCTGAGATTGCCAAGGAGGTTCTTGAAGTCTCCGCACTTTTCTGTGCTCAGAGTGCGCACCGGGAGTCCTGTGGATGTGCAGCTTAAGGTGGTCAGCATCAGCACAATGCCGGCGGAGACTGCATGGCAAGAGAATAATAACCATCAACACATGCAGTACGTCTTATGGCTTTACTCAAGAGTTGCATGACAAAACAGTCGATATGGAGAAAACAAATCGTATATCTTATAGGCTAGTCTGTGTTTTGGGCTCGCTGACTTACAGAAATTAAAGACTGCCATCTTTCTGATCAGGTAGATAATATCTCAGCTCGTGCCTGGTAAATCAGTAGCACTGTGTTGCTGACTTCTTATCTGATTGTTTTTATATGTCAGTTTGGGGGGTTCCCTCAACGAGACAAACGTGTGATGTAAGTGTGTAGACAAGTTATGCAAATTTGTAGTAGTCTATAGCAGCTATGACGTAGGAAAAGCACCGACTTTACTTTTAAGTATCTGATTAATCAACTGGTTCTGTCAGCTGCATCCCCACATGGGAAATGGCATTCACCGTCCCTGCCACAATGTATGGGATCTATAGCTTCAGTCAGTACTCGGGAGGCAGCTACAGCATTTGCAAAGCACGCCAACTAAAACCTGTATATAACTATACTAAATAAAAAAGATTCCACCTCAGCAATTTGCGCAGTTACTTCTTATTCGTTTGGGGTTTTCTCTCTGCCCAGCACGGGTGGGCGGTGGGTTTATGACTGCTATGTTCTCACGTAAAGATACTAAAACCATATAAATGGAAAGTCGTTTTAACATTTAATTAGGTAGACAGGATATTTATTGCAGATATATCTAATTTAGGCTTATTCTTCCTAGTCAAAAAGTGACAATAGAATGATAAAATTCTTACAGCGAAGAACTCCAATTTCAGATATCTACAATACAGTTGTTAACCTACTAGTCATAATTTTAAGTTCAGATATCCAAAATGGAAAACCATTCCAGCTATCTATAATGTAAGAAGTAAGAAAAAAGTATCTAAAATACATTTTGACTAGTACAAATGTAATTACGGATATCCAAAAAATGGCATTATGACTAGTAAAATGCAATTTCAGATGTCTACAATTAGAATTATTACTAGAAACAGTGCAATTGCAAATATACACAAACATTGTGGTGTTCTGTTTTTCATTTTGGATACCTAAAATCAAAATTATGACCATTACAAATTGGATCGTCCAAGTTTTTGGGACATGTGGTCCACTATTTGCGTTAAACACGTTAATAAAAGGAAGTACTCTCTGAAACTACAGTGGTCAGTGAATGGTTAACAGGAGTTTCCTGGCCTTTCTCTTGCTTCACCATAGAAACATCAACGACTGAAACTTACCATCACTCTTTAAATGCAGTAGGTATATGATCAGTCAGAGGACCCACCGGCAGAGAAAGGGGACTTTCTCAGAGATACAGTTATCATAGTAAACCTTCCAGACATAATTCTGTACCTTTATAACTTGAACCACAACTGACCATTCATCATATGTAAGTAAACAGCTGTCATCTTTCATGTGAAAGAAAAAAATAAATTCTAATTATGACATTAAAGGGGTTGTCCCTTTAAAGGCTGTGTTGCAGGGTTCATTTTCCAATGAATTTGCGCAATTTGCTTGTTGGTAATAAACATTTAAACTCTTACCCAACAACATCAAATACAATGGATATCACAAAACGGAATATAATACGAAAAAGTAGGTACTATTTTACAGCGGTTTGCAATGATTCTCCTTTCCCCCACAATACATTGCATTACGTCACGTTGGGGAGACGACAGACCAAAAGCCCATCTCGGTCTCTGCCACTGGTCTTGCCAAATATGACTTTTGGTCTTGAGTCCAGGTGTCTTTATTATGTTGATAATAATATTGGAGGGAAAGTGAAACACAGATTGGACGGGGATGGTGTTCGGCTTTAAACAAGTTTAGACAGCTAGCTAACGCTACGCTAATATTTTGCTAATATTAGCACAATGGCGCTAGCCTAGCCTGCTAGGTAAATATTACGAATGCCTTCGGAGTTTTCTATATCTGCGTCCACGTTGTCAACATAAGACTTGTGGCGTTAGTGCTTCTTTTGTACCATAATGTTATTGAATGAAATATTACGTTACACACAAAGCTAACTGGCTATAGTAAGCCTGTATGTATGCTAGCGGAATTAGCTAATGTTGCGTAGCCAGCCAGCAACTTCGGCAGTAGAATTTCGGCGAGCTAACCACGACAGTTTTGTCGCCCACAATCAACCTCTGCTGCTAAAAGCAGTCAACTTGCAGTGATGTTTGAAATGGAAACACACAGATCGTGCCTTTTCCCGGAGATCCTGGCCACTATTTTCAGTTATCTGGACATTAAAGACAAAGGAAGAGTAGCTCAAGTGTGCGCGGCCTGGAGAGATGCGTCCTACCACAAGTCAGTGTGGAGGGGGGTGGAAGCCAAGCTACATCTGCGGAGAGCAAACCTGTCTCTGTTCCTCAGTCTGCAGACCAGGGGAATAAAAAAAGTACAGATTCTCATTTTCATCTTTAAGGTGTTGAGATGGTACAGACCAAATTTGAAGTCCATCGGATGAAATCTCTAGGAGGAGTTTGTTAAAGTATAGCACCTTGACTTTTAGGCCTACTTCCTGTTGCCACTAGGGGGCGTTATGACTTTGATATATTGGCCATTATCGGCCTTTATATGTCCTCAGGGTTGGACTCTTATGAATCCTGAAAAGTTTAGAGCCAATTGGACAATGTACACTCAAGTTACACCCACTTCCTGTTTTCGATGGCGAAATGCAGAAAATGGCCGCCCTGCCACGGCCATGCCCTATGACAAAAAGTTTTTCTTTTAATAACTTTACATCTTTAATGTCTTAAGATGGCACAGACCAAATTTGAAGTTGATCGGATGAAATCTCTAGGAGGAGTTCATTAATGTACGACATGTGGAAATGGCCAAAATTGCACTAATTTCGAACTTTCAATTCAATATTGCAGACTTCCTGTTGGGTTTAGGGTATGGCTCCAATGACGTTTTTTTGTATGTTTTGACATGCTAAATATGTGTACCACTTTTTGTTAGTCTACGTTAAACAAACTGCAGGGGCTCAATTTTTAAAGTTTTGTAGGGGGCGCTAGCGAGCCATTTTTGTGCACCTATGCCCGAAACCCTTAAAACCCTTAAAATATGTAAACTTTCACCAGACTTGATGCGACCGCCAATTTTGGTGAGTTTTTGAATATGTTAAGCCCCTCAAAAAGTCAATTCATTTGCTGAAAGAAAGAAGGAATAATTATAATTCTTTTTTCGGCCGCTTGTACCCTGGATCTTGTTCTTTCGGTCATGACCCAGCCTTCATGACCATAGGTGAGGGTAGGAACAAAAAACTGACCGGTAGATTGAGAGCTTTGCCTTCTGGCTCAGCTCTCTTTTGTCACAACGGTGCGATAAATTGAATGTAATACCGCACCTGCTGTGCCGATTCTCCGACCAATCTCCCGCTCCATTGTCCCCTCACTCATGAACAAGACCCCAAGGTACTTGAACTCCTTCACTTGGGGGTAAGGACTCATTCCCTACCTGGAGAAGGCACTCCATCGGTTTCCTGCTGAGAACCATGGCCTCCGATTTAGAGGTGCTGATCCTCATCCCAGCCGCTTCACACTCGGCTGCGAACCGATCCAGTGAGTGCTGAAGGTCACAGGCCGATGATGCCATCAGGACCACATCATCTGCAAAAAGCAGTGATGAGATCCCCAGCCCACCGAACTGCAACCCCTCTCCACCCCGACTACGCCTCGATATCCTGTCCATAAATACTATAAACAGGATTGGTGACAAAGCGCAGCCCTGGCGGAGGCCAACTCTCACCTGAAACGAGTCCGACTTACTGCCGAGAACCCTGACACAGCTCTCGCTTTGGTCGTACAGAGATTGGATGGCCCTGAGAAGGGACCCCCTCACCCCGTACTCCCGCAGCACCTCCCACAGTATCTCCCGGGGCACCCAGTCATACGCCTTCTCCAGATCCACAAAACACATGTAGACTGGTTGGGCATACTCCCAGGCTCCCTCCAGGATCCTTGCGAGAGTAAAGATCTGGTCCGTTGTTCCATGACCAGGACGGAATCCGCATTGTTCCTCTTCAACCTGAGATTCGACTATCGACCGAACCCTCCTTTCCAGCACCTTGGAGTAGACTTTACCGGGAGGCTGAGAAGTGTGATACCCCTGTAATTGGCACACACCCTCTGGTCCCCCCTTTTTTAAAAAAGGGGGAACCACCACCCCGGTCTGCCACTCCTTAGGCACCGTCCCAGACTTCCACGCAATGTTGAAGAGGCGTGTCAACCAAGACAACCCCTCCACACCCAGAGCTTTAAGCATTTCTGGACGGATCTCATCAATTCCTGGGGCTTTGCCACTGTGGAGTTGTTTAACTACCTCAGCAACCTCCACCAGGGAAATTGATGCCAATCCCCCTCATCCTCCAGCTCTGCCTCTACCATAGAGGGCGTATTAGTCGGATTTAGGAGTTCCTCAAAGTGCTCCTTCCACCGCCTCTATTACCTCCTCAGTTGAGGTCAACAGCGCCCCATCCTTACTGTACACAGCTTGGATGGTTCTCCCGCTTCCCCTCCTGAGGTGGCGAACGGTTTTCCAGAAGTACCTTGGTGCCGACCGAAAGTCCTTCTCCATGTCTTCTCCGAACTTCTCCCACACACGCTGCTTTGCCTCTTTCACGGCAGAGGCTGCAGCCCTTCGGGCCCTTCGGTACCTTGCAACTGCCTCCGGAGTCGCCTGGGATAACATATCCCGGAAAGACTCCTTCTTCAGTCGGACGGCTTCCCTGACCACCGGTGTCCACCACGGTGTTCGTGGGTTACCGCCCCTTGAGGCACCTAAGACCCTAAGACCACAGCTCCTCACCGCAGCTTCAGCAATGGAAACTTTGAACATTGTCCACTCGGGTTCAATGCCCCCCAGCCTCCACAGGGATGCACGAAAAGCTCCGCCGGAGGTGTGAGTTGAAAGTCTGTCGGACAGGGGCCTCCTCCAGACGTTCCCAATTTACCCGCACTACCCGCTTGGGCTTACCAGGTCTGTCCAGAGTCTTCCCCTCACCCCCTGACCCAACTCACCACCAGATGGTGATCGGTTGACAGCTCCGCCCCTCTCTTCACCTGAGTGTCCAAAACATATGGCCTCAGATCAGATGAAACGATTATAAAATCGATCATTGACCTTTGGCCTAGGGTGCTCTGGTACCAAGTACACTTATGAGCATCCCTATGTTCGAACATGGTGTTCGTTATAGACAACCCATGACTAGCACAGAAGTCCAACAACAAACAACCACTCTGGTTTAGATCAGGGAGGCCGTTCCTCCCAATCACGCCTCTCCATGTGTCTCCATCATTACCCACGTGCGCGTTGAAGTCCCCCAGCAGAACTATGGAGTCCCCGACTGGAGCCCCCATGCAGGACTCCACTCAAGGTCTCCAAGAAGGCCGAATACTCTGAACTCTTGTTTGGTGCATATGCACAAACAACAGTCAGAGTTTTCCCCCCCCACAACCCGCAGGCGTAGGGAGGCGACCCTCTCGTCCACCGGGTTAAACTCCAACGTAGTGGCGCTCAGCTGGGGGCTTGTGAGCATCCCCACACCCGCCCGGCGCCTCACACCCTGGGCAACTCCGAAGAAGAAAAGAGTCCAACCCCTATCCAGGAGTATGGTTCCAGAACCAAGACTGTGCGTAGAGGTAAGCCCCACCAGATCTAACCAGTAGCGCTCCACCTCCCGCACAAGTTCCGGCTCCTTCCCCCACAGAGAGGTGACATTCCACGTCCCCAGAGCCAGCCTCTGCTGCCCGGGTCTGGTCCGTCGAGGCCCCTGACCTTCACTGCCACCCATGTGGCAGCGCACCCGACCCCAGCGGTTCCTCCCACAGGTGGTGGGCCCATGGGATGGAGGGATGTCCGCCACGTAGCTTTTCGGGCTGTGCCCGGCCGGGCTCCGTGGCAAACCCGGCCACCAGACGCTCGCTGTCGAGCCCTCCATCTGTGCCTGGCTCCAGACGGGGGCCTCGGGCTTCCTCCGGGCAGGGTCACTTCATCCCTTCCTCGATTTTTCATAGGATTTTTGAAGTTATAAGTTTGAAGGTATAGTATGGTATGTCGGAAAAAAGTCATAAAAAAGTCATAGTATAGTATGTCGAAAAAAAGTCATAAAAAAGTCATAGTATAGTATGTCGAAAAAAGTCATAAAAAAGTTATAGTATAGTATGTCAAAAAAAAGTCATGAATAAATCATAGTATAGTATGTCAAAAAAAGTCATAGTTTAGTATGTCAAAAAAAAAAATCATAGTATAGTATGCTGGAAAAAAGTCATAAAAAAGTCATAGTATAGTATGTCGAAAAAAAGTCATAGTATATTATGTCGAAAAAAAGTCATAGAATAGTATGTTGAAAAAAGTCATAGTAGACAAAGTCTGTGGAAAAAAGTCATTAAAAAGTCATAGTATAGTATGTCGAAAAAAAGTCATAGTATAGTATGTCGAAAAAAAGTCATAGTATAGTATTTCGAAAATTCATAAAAGTATCAATATAGTACGTCAAAAAAGTCATAGTATATTATGTCGAAAAAAAGTCATATTATAGTACGTCGAAAAAAGTAAAAAAAATAATAATAATATAGTATGACAAAAAAAGTCAAAAGTCATAGTCATATGTCGAAAAAAGTGATAACAAAGACATAGTATAGTATGTCGAAAAAAGTGATAAAAATGTCAAAGTATAGTGTGTGGAAAAAAGTGATACAAAAGTCATAGTACGGTATGTTGAAAAAAATCTAAGTATATTATGTCGAAAAAAGTAATGAATAAATCACAGTATAGTATGTCGAAAAAAGTCATATTATAGTACGTCGAAAAAAGTAAAAACAAAAAAAATATAGTATGTTGAAAAAAGTTATGAAAAGACATAGTATAGTATGTTGAAAAAGTCATTAAAAAGTCACAGTATAGTATGTCGAAAAAAGTCAATATAGTTTGTCGAATAAAGTCAATATAGTATGTCGAAAAAAGTCATAGTATACATGTCGATAAAAGTCATTGTATGGTATGTCGAAAACAATTCATAATGCAATTCATTATGTTAAAAAAAGTCATAGTATATTATGTTGAAAAAAGTCATACTAGACAAAGTCTGTCGAAAAAAGTCATTAAAAAGTCATGGTATAGTATGTCGAAAAAAGTCATAGTTTAAGTATGTCGAAAAAAGTCATAGTATGACGAAAAAAGTAATAAAAAGTCATAATATAGTATGTCGACAAAAGTCATAGTATAGTATGTCAAAAAAAGTCATAGGATAGTAAGTTGTTTGTACAAATGCTGGTAGCAAGCAGGTCTTGAATCCAACATGGGTACCTTAGGTGCTTAGAACAAACCTACCGCTCCACCATAAACTACACTTACAACTGTTCTCTTGGCATATTTGACTTCTTCATTTTAGTATGTTGAAAAAAGTCATAAAAGTATCAATATAGTACGTCAAAAAAGTCATAGTGTAGTATGTCGAAAAAAGTCATAAAAGTATCAATATAGTACGTCAAAAACGTCATGGTATAGTATGTTGAAAAAAGTCATAAAAAAGTAATATATGTCAAAAAAGTCATAGTATAGTATGTCGAAAAAACGTCATAGTATAGTATTTCGAAAAGTCATAAAAGTATCAATATAGTACGTCAAAAAAGTCATAGTATAGTATGTCGAAAAAAGTCATAAAAGAGTCATAGTATAGCATGTCGAAAAAAGTCATAAAAAGGTCATAGTATGACAAAAAAGTCAAACAAGTCATCGTATAGTATGTTGGAAAAAGTCATAAAAAAGTAAAAGTATAGTTTGTCGAAAAAAGTCATAGTGTAGTATGTGGAAAAAAGTCATAGTGTAGTATGTCGAAAAAAGTGATAAAGTCATAGCATGTCGAAAAAAGTCATTCAAAAATCATACTATATATGTAGTATGTCAGCATAGTATAGTATGTAAGTATAGTTTGTTAAAAAGTCATTAAAAAGCCATAGTATAGTATGTCGAAAAAAGTGAAAAAGTCATATTTCCATTAGAAAGTTCATTTTAAAGAATAAAAGCTAATTTCAAAGACCAGCAACAGCAGCTGCACGTACATTCATTTTGATCCTTTGTTATTTACCTACTTGAATGTATCTTTTTTTATCTTATCTCAACATACTGCACAACAAACCAACATATATGAAACAAAGTTTATTCTTTATTTTACATATCTGTACATAAACATTTCTTCCCTCAAATAAAGATTCTGATTACAGTAGGATGAAAACGATATTAACACACTTATTCATTTAAAATGACTCGTGTCAGAAAATCAACATTCACAAAATGTTGAAGAGCAATTAGAGTGAACGTATTACCAAAAGCTACGACTCCACTACAAGGCAGGCATGTTTCCTTTACACTCTTTTAGCACCTTCAAATAAACATTTCTCAGTTGAAAACTACCATTTGTGCAGAATAAAAACAGGTCGACTTTGAAATACTTTAAAATTACTGTCCAACTTAAAATGGTCTGAAGAAGTTAGTTTCCATCATTTGTTTTTATTCAATGTTGTTTCTTTTTTCTCATGACTGACTTTCTACTAAATTTTTCACTATTATTTTATTTTTTCCCACAATTTTTGCATCTGACAATTATAATTTAGTGGCGAATGTAGAAAGTTAAAAAGAAACAATAGCAAAGCAAGGCCGATCACTGCACAGGAAGCTGGGGACAGAATCCATGACAACACACAATCAGTTTCCTCTTCTCCCAGGAAGCAGGAAGTGCTCCTCCGTCCTTAGTGCTGGGAGAAAACCACAGAAGCAAATGAAAGAGGGTGGCCTTCTCCTTTGCTGCTGATACCACTGGAGTCAGTGGGTTGGACACAAAGGTAGACATGGGGAGACGGGTAAGCAGCAAGGAGCAAAATACTTTGGACAAGCGGGCAGGATTTGGAACGACACAGGGCAGAGATGGAATGGCCGGGGGAGATCTGGTTTGGAGCGGGAGCTTAGCTTGGGAAAGGGGAGCAGGGTGGAACAGGGACGGGCATCTTATTTAGATAGGGTCCTCTCAGCCAAATGTTTCTGCTGGCTCTCAGCATGCCTGGAAAAGAGAAAAGGAACATACAGTCACTTAAAGGATAAGTCTGGTGATATTTCATTTATTTTTCTCACTCTTATGTAGATACCTTCAACTAAAGTGTAACCCTTTTTGTGAACAAAACCAAAAATGAATTGATCCTACTCACTAAATTGTCTGTGTAGCTAAAGCTTAGAGTAGCTTATCCCTTTGTGCCATATACCTCCATTGTTGTCCAAAAAATATTAGACATTACACTAAAAAACACAAAACACATGAGTGAGCCACACTGTTATATATTGTTCTGTTCCTCTGATAAATCGCCTCGAGTGATGCCATGTGAGTCAGCATCAACTAGGGTTGAAGACTACAAGTTTGAAAATAAAAAAACAACACATTCTTGGGTTGTGGAGAAAGAAGCCTACCAGATCTGAGTAGCCCACTCCTCATCTTTGCTCTGCATCTCCGTTAGTGGTTCAAGGCTACATTAGCCGCTACTAGCATAATACACCTGACCGAACTGTTGGTGGTCGAGTTGCATTTCGGTTAATGTAGGCACGAGGTTTTGACAAGGAAGAAAGGTGTGGAATAAAAAAACGACAATATCTCTGTTTCTACTGCATTGACTGTATATCATGACAGGGGCGTCGGACTGGGGGGGAAAGGGGGACTGAGTACCCAGGGCCCTCATGTGAGGAGGGCCCAAAAAGATGCTAGAATGAATAGCTGTGGATGAGGGGAGGGGCCCATAGAGAATGCCTTTCTACAGGGCCCAGAATGTTGTGCTACACCCCTATATCACGAGTCTGGCAATGTTAACTCTTTTTTTTTTTTTCAGATTATTTTTTTGGGGCATTTTTAGGCCTTTATTTTCAAAGGACAGATGAAGACATGAAAGGGGGAATGACATGCAGCAAAGGGCCGCAGGTCAGAGTCGAACCTGCGGCCGCTGCGTCAAGGAGTACACCTCTTTATATGTGCGCTTGCTACCAACTGAGCTAACCCAGCCACAGCAATGTTATCTCTTTTAAAAAACTACAGTGCCCAGCTGTTTTCATTGAACCTTTTTAAATAAAACAAAATGAATGTAATTTCATCTAAAAAACTATACACTTGGTACTTATGTTTAAATATTTACATCTTCAGTAGAAACAAATGGGCTAAAGGCTAAGCCACAGACGGGGTAAGAGAGAGAGAAAGTATTGAGAGATGGACTTCTTCTTATGGACTTTTGTTCATGGGACTTCTGACAATAACAAAATGTAGACTTTTTCTTTCCAACCTTATTCTTTAAATGAAGGAGTTTTTTTTACTCTTAATACACCAGATAGGAACTAAATGGATGGTAAATATGATCAATTAGATCCTCATTACAGTAAGTGCCTCATCACCTGGTGAGGTCCTCTATGTCAACCAGCATGGCATCTTGCTCCATGTGTAGTTCATCCCGAATCAGCAGCAACTGTACAAGCTCCTCATTCAGACCTGGAGTGGAAGATAATTTGAGGAATAATATTAAAATCATGTCGGGCTACAGACGTATCACTACAGTATGAAAAAACAGGAATTCGTCCACATCATATTTACAATATGGAAATACTTAAAATCCCACAATGACCACAGTTGACCATAACACATATTCTATTGTGACCCTTATCAATAAACCTACATGATATCTCCCACTATGTGTTAAAAAAAAATGACCTCACAAAGCCATCGAAATCTGAGCATAGACAGTCTGACAGTCACACATTAGTGGTTGTTCTCATCAATGTTTCAGCTATTGTTCCTTCGGCTTTGCCATAAAATATGAAGCAGCGACAAAAGAGATTTTGAAGGGAAAGTCTGTTTAGTAATTTAAAAGTAGCTCATGATTTTGGCACTCTTGGGGATTTTCGATCTGTTTTATGTAAAATGTGAGATTATTCATCCCTGAGTAGCAGGATCAATGATCTGTACAGTGCAGTAACAGTAAATGCTTAGGGGAAGCTGTTAACTGGTACAGTTCTTTGAACTGACTATCATATATAAAAGCACTTTCACATCCACTAAAAAAGGGAAAGGGTCAGTATGCATGTGCATGTTTTTCCCCCATTTGCTTGCTTGCTCATTTCTGCAGTTAAAAGTAGAGGTCAGTGACTCTGTGTATGTGTGTATGTCCTGTAATGTATGCATGTTTGTGGTTAACTCACTCTCAATCTGGGAGTGCAGGTCATTGACTATAACCTGGAGCTGCCCCAGCGTCATATCTCTCAAGTCGGTGGGCTTCAGACTTCTTTTCATTAGACACTCACTGATGTGAGGCATGTGTGGAAGCTGCAGAAACACACACACACACACACACACACACACACACACACACACACACACACAAAAACACGGTTACATGAAGAAAAAAAAACCCTTAGACCTATTGGTTTTTCTATCTGGAGGTTGAAACAAGGTTCAGCTACAAACATCATTTTCTGCTGTGTTGTATTTCAGATATGTATGCACTTTCTTTTAAAGACATTGTGTCAAACGATTTATTTCCTGCGACAAAAAGATACTGCATATTATTGTAAACTCGTGGACCTATTATCATGTGAAATTCACAGACATATCATTAAATAAATAAGAATCAGAATCAAAATCAGACTGACATCAGAAATGACTTTCACTGCATCTACATTATAAAGTTCAGTTGTATTGACTAAACAACAATCAATCAATCGTTTAAATCATTTATCAATCAAAACTGCCAAACATTTACTGGTGCCAGATTGTCGGACGGGAGCATTGTCTGATTTTCTGGCTATTGGCATTTTTCACTATTTTCTGACTTTTAATAGTTAAGAAACAATGAATCTGTCCACTAAAAAATAATAATCAGCAGGTTATTCGGTAATGAAAACAATTGCTGGTTGTAGCCCTCACTTTGCCAAAATCTGGTCAAAAGCAACAACGGCATTAATTATCAGCAGAATTTAGAGCAGTCGAATCAAATGATTTATTATTAATCAAAACTTGACTTTTGACTGACTGACAGCATGTGCAACTTCGATCTGCTGCCTAAACGTTTGTGATTAGTCGGCTTTTGATTTGCTGCTTTTTCTGTGGAAAAAGACTGCTTTCCAGTCTCTTGTCTTCTCTGGTAGCGCCCCTGATGAAACTAAAGGGAATATCACTATTCCTTTGAGGTTTTCACCTCTGTGTAGGGAGACTGTAAAGTTAGGGGATTCCAAGTAGAAACTACTGTTTGGTCACAAATGGGTTTACAGTGCTTTATACAAATTAGCAGCAGGTGAACTTAGTGACGTGAAGTTTTCACTGTCCAGCAGAGGCCAGCAGTGATGCTGCGCTTCCTGAGAGCCCACTGAATGCCTTTACCCATAGACCCATAAAACAGTGCAGGCCTCATGTCTCCTTTTATATTTACAGTATGATTTTTCTTTTTACTGGTACTTTGAAAATTCCCAAGTCTTCTCATTCATCTACAGTAGTGAAACATCTGTTATGTAATCACAGACAAAGGTGGAGTGACAATAAAGGGTGAGAATTTACACATTTCCCTATGAGTGAAAATGAAAGTCTTCCATATAATGCAGCACCCTGAAAGTTTAAAGAATTGTATTTGTGGCAATTACTGTATTGACTAGTACCTGAGCAGAAATGGCTCCAAACATTGCTTTTATTTTTCAGTATCTCCTTTAATTTATAATTTCCAATGCTTCTGCTTGCTTTGTATACAGTATGTGTTAATCAGTCCCATTGCCACCAGCAGTTGCCCCATGTTCTCAGTCAACTTCAGAGTGGAGCCACAACATGCAATACAATCACAAAGCATCATGTGTGCTTTCTCAGGCACAGTTGGGCAGATCATTTGCTTTTTTTGTTTCTCAGACTCTTCCTCTGTCAACACTCGCATCCAACCGGTCTACATTCTTTCGCTTTCCTTCTAACACACATTTAATCTCTGCCTCCCACTTGTTCTCCAGTCACAATGAAAAACATGCACGTGCCACACTCTAAGTGTTTGTGTGCGTGAGTGTCTGGCTGGTTCTTCCTTGAAACTTTCTCACCTATCTTTTGCTTTCACAATGGCAATGATGCAACTGTACTTGAAGCTGCCATGTGTCAGTTTCAGTTTCAAGAGACTTGCACACAAGGCGGTGACTAAGAGCGACATCGAGAGAAATGTGACGTCAGAGACCAAGCCAGTGCAATGGTTGTAGATTGGTATTGGTCCTGACTCAACAGGCCAGAGTGCTGACCACTGTGTGAGTTTCTGTTATCATACATATAATTACAAACTATTGACTATGTGTTGAGATACCAGCGAACAGACCTCCAGCAATGACTCGATATGAGATTAAGGAACTACACTTCTCTCTGAATGAATTTGTGGGAGAGACCTGAGGTTTTACATTAGAATCTAAATCTCTCCCCATATTTTCTCTCGATGACTTATTTTGCTTTCTCTCAGTACTTCCATGTACAAATTTAGGCACTTCCAGCACACAGACACACAGTTGGCTCACTGTACCTTCGCTGACACCACCCGTCATGTTAAAAATGTGTTCATTTTAACTAATTGTAATGTGATTTTTAAGAAATACTGTATTTAGTGGATTGTTAAAATAATTTCTTCATACATTTCAATTGTCAATGTCAATTTACCAAAAGGGGAAAAAGCTAGGTCTTTCAACCATTTATCCATCACACAGCTAATTATATCAACTATTTAAGCATTGCTTTTAGCTTATTATTTCTACTGTTTATTTTTCACTATTAGCTTATTATTTCATCTGTTTATCCATCAATTACAGCTAATTATATCAACTAGTTATGCATTAGTTTTAGCTTATTATTTCAACTGTTTATTACTTTTAACTCACTATTGCAACTGTTTATCTATTACTTCAAGCGAATAAAAATATAAATTTGATAACAGTTTTATCATTTAGCCATTCCTGTGTATAAGTGTATAAACCTAAAGGGAACTTCACAAAATAATGAATGTAAAAAGGGTAGGTGTAATAAGGATTCAGCCTGTACAGCTTGCTTTGGTTCGTCACTCCTTCAAAAGTAATGACTCATTATCTTTTGGTGATATATATGTGATATAAACTAAACTGAACTGTTTATACACTACTTATTTCTTTTTAACTGTTAATAAATGCATTTTATTTTTAGCTAACTATTTCATGCAATTTCTGTGACAAAATGTGGCTTTGAGGTGTTACAACTGACACAGGTTGGCAGAAGGTAAAGACCGGCATCACACCAATTTGAAATCCTATTTGGGTGGGTATATACCTCTCCAAAAATGTATAATTTCTTTTTTCATATTAGTAGAGCTACTCCACTATCCTTCTATGTACCCCAGGCAACTGCATAAGTACCCCCTAGTTAGGGATCACTGCTCCAGGGGAGCATTTGGCACATGTAACTGCTTCAATAGATCTCTGGTGTTGTGGACATGGCAGGCGGCTGTAGCCTTAATATATCTTAATATTCACTGTGTGTTCGGTCCAGATGTGACAGTGATGTCTTCTGACTGCTGAGCACTGCTACATCCCTCAACACTGAAGTCAATGCTTTCCGGTGTATGAATTATAGATGGACCCGGCTGAGCTGCCCCGCTCTTCTCTGAATAAGTAAAACAGTTCTGCCTGCAAGACCGTGTGGAAATATTGTGTGCGTAAGTCTGACAGTGTGGGTGGGTGTGTGTGAGGCAGTGAGGCAGATAAAAACGGATGAAAAAATTATGAGCAGGGTTGTCATCACCTTCCTTCCTTTAAATGGGGGCAGAGGAAGAGAGGGAACAGAGGAGAGGTTGGAGGAGGATTTCTGTGACATCATCACAAGTAAATATTACCCGTTTTCATAGCTTCCATATAATACTCATACGTTTCTGACACACAGCCCACCCATCTCTTCTCATACACTTTGACTAATGGACCAAATGATAGACATTTGACCATAATATATGTGACGGTTTGTTCTAAAACAGTAAAAAGCAAATGACAAAAAGCTCTACTGTATGTATTGTTATACATCATATAGCTCTCTGCTCCAATTAGCTATCTTACTCATCTTTAGAAAAATATAGTAAACATTAAAAACTCTCTCCCAAATGCAAAAACTAGAGCGCTAAAGCTCAAATTTGTGATGTCATCAAGTATAAAGTCTGGAACTGCTCTATAGACAATGAATTGGGAAAGGTGTTATAGATGACACTGGGGAATCTTCTTAGAATATGGGAACATTTTCTGTTTCAGAACTGAGAACATTACAATAGAATAAAAAAGAAAACAAACATTCTGCGGGTCCACAAAATCTCCCATTCATTGTCTACGGAGCAGCTCCAGACTTTATACTTGATGACATCACAAGTTGGAGACTTTCTTTTCTGGTTTCTGTCGTTGAGAGAGAGAGTAGCTCATGTTGACACATGTTGATTGCACTTCCCTAGGCCATGGAAATAATATATTGAAATTCTTAATTTAGGTGGTGTTCCCCTTTTAGATGAAAATATGATTCATAATTTCAAAGCCTTCCTCCTACTACAACAAAATGAGGAATACTTTCTGTTTTAAGCTTTTGGTTTAGCTTTAAAACCATCATCAGGAGCAGGTAGAGGTGTATGGAAACACAAGTGTTCATAAATACCAAGTGTGCCAGCTGATTGCTTAGTTGCATCAATTAGGCCTGACCTGCAATATCACATTTTTTGGCCATTTGGGGACAGGGGAAACAAGCTGTAAACACAACACTAACATATGATCACCTTTTGATTAATATGGTGAACTTCTTAGCAAGCATTTGCCGATTTACACATCCAGCAGATATGGAGCAACATTCATTTGGAGTTTCTGGCTGATACGTGAATGTAAGTCCAATGTTTACTCTCCTCTCCACCAAATCCTGAGAAATATATCTGCTAAACCTGCTAAATGTTCCACGTCCCTCACCAGCTAATCACTAACTTTGTGGGAGTATTTTGTTTTGTTGAAAACAGCTGCTTGTCTGCCAAAAACTACACTGATGAGAGTGATGAGAATAAACTAAAACGGTAAAGTTGTGGGCCGAAAAACCTAAACAATGAGCTGAAAGATGTTATAAAGCTCCATAGAACCGAGGGGAACGGCAGAGTCTGGTGATAATCTCTGTGAGTTTATCACTACGAGAAGCCCCCTTCACATACAAGTAGTAATGTGATCTATTGTTAATATAAAAATACTGATTTAAAGTAAAACCAAAAGCTTGAAATTGCAAATAAGCATTTGTCCTAGTAACTATTTTCTTACATGTCGTATAAATCAGTGGATCTCTTGGTTCCAGTTTGTGTTGTATTTGCATGCTAACCTTATCTGTAGAAAACTACATAACTCTTGGCCTAGGCCATTACATTGTATACACATGAATTCTGTTATGTCGAAGAATATAGGAGTCATTTAGAAAATAAGAACGGTGTTTCCCCCTTTTGTTTTGGACATGTTGTCCTTAGTGATATAAATCGTTACGGTCAAAGGCAGCATTACTGTGTAATTGTGGTACTGACCAGGTCGGCCACAGGTGACTTCTTGCGATTTTGTTTTTCCACCTCCACCTGCATCTTGGCCATGGGTTTGGCCATAGCCAGAGCCAGCTTCGCCTCGGCCTGCAGCTTCTTCTGTCGACTCAGGAAGTCCATGTCCTCCAGCGACTCAGAGTCGTCCTCTGTGGTGTCCCTATCCGAGTAGGACGAACTCTGCTTGGACTGCAGGGAGGACGTGGTGGAAGGAGGAAGAGGGAGAAAAGACAAATTATGGCAAGGTGGAATAAAATATGGAGGAGACAATGAACCGAATAAGAAATGAGGGAGAAAAGGAAAGATAAGAAAGACCAGGTCAGAAGATTAATGTTTAATTAATGTATTCTTGGCATTTTGGTATGTCAATTTTACACACTGACAGGAACGTCATTGTACATGAAATGGGATGTGAGGAGAGTGCGGATGAACATGCAAAGAAATGATAATATTCTCTTTCTCCCTCTCTTTCTGTTAAATGTGTCTCAGGGTGACAGGAGGTTAATGTGGCCAGTCATCCATTGCCATGGTGAGCACATTCCAATTCACCTCTCATTTGCTGCCCGTGAATTGGTTAACAGGCCAGAAAACATGAGCAAAGACATTCATATAGCATCTGAAGCCCTGATTGTCTCTCTGATTCATAATGAATATCTCCGCCGTTTCACTGCTTTCATTCTTGTTCTGCCTCAATCTTGCTTTCACACAATCAGATCTTTGACACTTTCACACCGTCAACTCTGTATATCATAACACACATTTCATTGTGATTCCAAGATTCAAGTCATTTTCTTTCATTCTTGAATTATGGCGAAATACTATTATAACTCTGCGTGGGCTTCAAAGTGCACGTGTGGGCATTAGTGCTTACCATGGGGGACAGAGGTGTGTCCAGACTGGTCTCTGTCTTGCTGTCATCTGCATCGCTGTCCTTGTCGCTGCCGCTGTCATTGACAAAACAGATCTGTAGGTTCATCCCACTCTGCAGCCTGCAGGGAGACAGATTCAAACAGGGGGCAACATGTTATTATTAGCATAAATGCAGATAAGAGTCGAGTCAGTTCAATGTTGCCTGTTTCTGCAGTAACTGACTTGGACCAGGGTCAAAAAAGACAGCATTGTCAACAGCACTGCTGCTAATACATACATACCATACATGACCTATTGTATTATAAGTTCCACAAAGTGCTTTGCCTCGATAAAGGATTTAGAGTGCTGTGCGTATGCACACTGAACTGTGTGCACTACACCTTCCATTAAAGAGGGAAAAAGTGCAAACAACATTAAGAAAAATAGAAAGAAGATCATGGCAAATGCTAGCTGCCTTCATCACCAGTGCAAAGTGCTGGCTGAGGATAGCATTAAGGAAGGCTTGCGTTTTTAATCATCTCCCCCTCTTGTCTTCAATATGGATCGATCCAGGAAGCCTCTGGCAGGTCTGCTCCAATATGCTTGGGACCGGTGGGGGTGTTATTGTGCCACGGAGCAGCAGAATATCAGAGATCAACAGATAAGTGGATCAGTAATCTGTTTATTCAATGCAGTAATTACAAACAGAGCTGATTGATTACACAGCATAGATCCAATCAGTCCTGATTAAAGTAGGACCTGTGTGGTCGATTGTTTTTTTCCAGGAGAGGCAGCATCAAAAACCTCTCTGTAACTCCATTTTAATAGATTGATTACTAACTTTTCTGACGACCAGCAGCTGATATAATATGATGCCTCTACAGTGACTGACATATATATATATATATATATATATATATATATATATATATATATATACAATTGCAAACTATACAAACTATTATAAACTATATATATAGTTTATAATGAGAGAGCACTGACAAGTTTATCTTTGACCTTTAAATTGTCTCACTCAGTACATATCTTGGTCACAATTCTTTAAAATTGAAGGGGTGTAATTATACACACATCACATAGGTGCGAGGGTATGTTTTCTAATACATTGTGTGGCTTGGAGATGGTGTTCAGGCAATTCTTTTTCCAAAATACTTTGAAAAAGAAATGTAAGGGATCCTTAAAAATAAACCTTAAAAATAATAATAATATTGGCTGACGTTTGGTATTGGTATTGTTTTGATTCTTAAATTCTTAAATATCGATAGTGGGCATCAGCCTAAAAAAATCCAGTATCAATTGGGTTCTAATACAGTGTGTCTATGACTTTGCTACCCCAGACAAGAATATCATATTTCACACATTACTGTCATCTTAACTATTTCCCTATAATCATCAGGCATTATGCATGACAAACAGTTGTTGTAACATTATTGAGAAATCCATGTGATACAAATCACAGGAATACAATGAGCACTGGAGTGTTTACAGAACATCTAGTTCCAGTAAGGTGCAGTGTAGGAGGTGGTAGTAATGTCTGTGTGTGTCTTTTGGGAAGTGTGGGCCACAGGGGCTGACTGTGTGTGGCTCATTCATGCTGCACAAATCCTTTTTGCTTCCTGTCATTCACTTCCTCCCTGTTTGCGCTTTCTTTACTGGTACCTATGCAAGTAACTCTAGATTTTCCGATTTACACCCTTCTGTGTGTTTTTTTTTAGCTCTTGTATACCGCTTAAATTCATGCACATTTGACGTCTTTGTGCATGATCGCCTTTCAGCAACATCCTTCTTCAGAGAATTATGAGACCACAGAAAATATTAGAAAACCACCAGTCACATGTTTGTTATTAAGAAAGAAGTATGACAGAGGTCTTCTTACCGTGAGGACAGGCTGGGTTTGCCGCTCTTGCTGCAGCTCGTGTAGATACCTGGCCCATCGTCAAAGAAACTGCCCAGGGCCAATTTCTGCCTGATAGACTCCCTCTCATTCTTTTGGGCCTGCAAAAGGACATTACCACAATATGGTTAGCTTTTTATGATCTTTTTGATGAATTATTTTGTAGTTTCACAATGAGGTCAGAGTCATGCTGGTAGGGATTAGGTGTCTTCCTTAAAGACCCTGCAAGGTGGATGCTTGTCGTCATGGCACTTCAAACACCAGGTACCTATATATATAATTTTCTGGCATGCTACATCAGCCTAACTCCTTACTCTCCCCCCCACATGACTAGCTGTATGCACACATAGAAACACCGTTACCCCGAGCACTTTTTGTGAAAGCGTATTGATAGCATCAGCCTCCTCTTAATTAGCAAAAGGAGATTCAGTGTTATCCTAACAAGCTCTGATACAAAGTGTGGAGTCAGCTGAAGTACTGACAAAAAAGACAAGAAATATCTGAGCAGGGATCATAACAAGTTGACATTATCAGAAGTCACAAGCAGGTGGTGCTGTTGTCTTAGAGAACAACCAGTGAGCACTCCGACACACACACACACACACACACACACACACACACACACACACACACACACACACACACACACACACACACACACACACACACACACACACACAGGGTACTTTTTATTAATTACAATGTACATTCTGTTAGAAATCACTACACTACACGCCTGGGGGGGCTCAAGAGCACCTTTGCAGTGCCCAGGAGGTAAACTGGCATCTCTCCAGCTACCAATCCGCACTCCGTACGGACTGAACTACTGCCTTCCCTACTTCTCATACAGGATTAAGTTTATGTAAAACTGGTCTAAACTCCGGTAAACTCTGGAGGAAGAGCAGTAATAGCCGTTTCACACATGCTTAAATGTGCAAGAATCCCAACACTACACAATTCCAGGGCTTCTTCCCAATCCAGAATTCCTAACTCAGCGTAGCTTCAGCTTTGGCAGCACTTCACACACACCAGTCCACATAGGATGTCTCGTCTTTGCTGATAGTAGGTAAACAAATCCAACTGAGGTGCAAACAACTAATAAGCGACTCAGTTTATAATAAAATGGGAATGAGAATAACATTTTCTGTAGCACTGACATACTGCTGCAAAGAAGAATTAGAGCCCAGATTATTGTCACAAAGAACTTTTTTGCAAAAGGTCAGACACACAGTGACTCGGACACCTTGAAGGGCCGTGACCCCAAGGTCTGGAACTACGAGTTTAAATATTGTAGATTTGAAGGTTTAAAAAGCTTATAACGGGTGTCTGATGGCCTAATGGTTAAAGAAGTATACCATGTAACAGCAACATCCATGGCCAGGGACCTCATTTCCCTCTCTGTCTCTACCTTCACCCATATTTCTGCTCTGTATCTCTACTTTCACTATTAAATAAAGGCAAAATGACCAAAAAAGAGAGTATAATCGAGGTGAGCAATCCTTACTCTTTTGATCTGTCTCTTTTCCATTACCGCCCCTCTTCACTTACTCCCCCACACATCTTCCACCTCTGTTCCTCACATTCCCATTTCTTTACTCACCTGATTCAGCCTTACCAGTCGTTTGTCTTTATTTCTCTTTCGCATTATCCCTATTTTCACTCATCTCCTTCCATCTCCACTTCCGTCCATCAGCCTCAGGCCTCTCTTCTCTGCTGTTCATTCTGTTCTACCCACTCCAAATTGCTTATCACAGCTTCACCTCTCTCCCACTCGTTTTCTCAACTCCTTCGCTCCCTCCTTTCCTCTCTCTGTGTCTGTCTCTCCTGACAATAATGTGCAGGCGTTGGTGAGAGTGCCTCCACCAAGGACAAATTAACATAATCCCACTCCACACAAGAGCCCGCAAGACACACTTGGCACTGCCAGCACACACACACACACACACACACACACACACACACACACACACACACACACACACACACACACACTACTGCTATGTGGGTGTGTTAGAAAGATAGCCTGCGGAGTCAAATGAACACACTTAAATGTTTCAATTCTTTGCTTCACAAGCGCAACAGCAGCCTGTGTGGTACCGTGCAGGCACACATTTATTTACATGTACATCACTCATACAACAGAGCTGACCCACTGTCAGTCACGTTACTCCACAGAACAGCTGCTCCAAGCAAAGACGAAAACCAGAAGCAGCAGGTTCACTGAACATTGTTGACCATTTGCTCCCATCATGAGGTGAGTGCTGCGAAAAAAAACAAAAATTGGGGGTTGTGCTGAGGTCCAGGTGGAACACATTCAGGAAGGCTCAAGGGACGTTTTTAATCTAAATGCTGCAAACAGCAACACCATAAACTTTATAGCTCAGTTTCACAAAGAGTTTGTGAATGCAAAACCACACACACTCTCTGCTAGGGGGTTGTCTGCTGATGTAAAGACATAAAGTGGGTTAACAAACTCCCTCCAAACAAAAAAGTCAATTCCCACACTGGAAGACTCTCTGATAACTTAACTTAGATATGGAATAACTCGGATAATCAGGGTTACATCTTCAGCCATTGTTAATAACTCGTTGATTAAATATCTTAACAGGTCATTAGGTTCCATAGCCTAACCAAAATTTAAAAATTAATAATCAGAAAATCAGTTTAAACTAGGCCATAAACAAGTAAGAGAGAGTTTTTTTTTTGCATTTTACATCCAGTGATCAGAGTTAAGAGTTGTTCAAATATATGAGGCAGAACACAGAGCATACGCACTACAATAATTTAAAATGAACCACTATTCATACACTGCCACTTTGGATAATATTTGTGATTTATATAACATGTTATAACCAACACAAGGACATACATTTGCACAAGGCTACTGACATGCAGTCATAAGAGCAATGTTTCAATACAGCACTGAATTTGACTATTCATGCTTGTTCTACCCCTTTACATAATGTGAGCTGAGAAAGTAGATTAGATTGGTAATTGGTCAATCACACTAGGGCTGTAACTAACAATTATTTTAATTATTGATTTATCTGCTCATTATTTTAGCATCATTTAGTCTATAAAATGTTGAAAACCAGTTTATCTTCCCAAGGTGATGTCTTTAAATGTCTTGTTTTGTTCAACAAACCCAAAGATATTCAGTTAACTTTTATGTAAAACAGAGAAAAGCCACAAATCCTCACACTAAAGAAGCAAACGTTTGGCGTTTTGGCTTAAAAAAAATGACTCAAACTGTGATCAAAATAGTTGCCAATTAATTTTTTGTTGATCGACAAATCGATTAAACAACTAAACATTTGAACTCTGAATTACAAACTTAGCAACTGGACGGAATGGACTGTAAGCATAGTCACGATGCACTGCCCTGGGTAAAATCAACTGTAGCACTTCACATTGATAATACGAGAGGAATAAAGCGCCACTAGTCAAAAGTGATCACTGCCCTGCAGCTGGATTAGCAGGCAGGACATCGTCTCTGCATCCCACACCTTCCTGACAACACAACTTCCTGTCATCTGTTTATACAGCATGTTGGTGTTGAGTGTGTGTGTGTGTGTGTGTATGTGTGTGTGTGTGTGTGTCTGTCTGGGTGGGCCTAGTGTGGTAAAACAGTCATCATGGAAGCCCCATAAACCATTTACAAAGGTGTGGAAGATGCCACTGAGGGGTGGAGGTGTGAATTGGGTAGTAAATACATGCTCCTGCCTCTCATTCCTTTTCTACACAACTCTTTTATCATCCATACTGTCCCAATAGCTCTTCTTCTGCATTATCTTCTTGTCTTTATGGATTTGATGTGCTATTATGTAAATCTTAAAACGTACTTCCTTTATCGGAAGTAAAGTAGATGAATTCTCAGAGCCGCTTTAATGCAGGACGCAATCACATCCTGTCTTGTTCACAGTTTCCATGTTTGAATGATGCTCCTCTTCCAGGTCTGACTTTTTTATTTTAGTTTGGGGTGAATGAAATGCAAACCTTGCATGCAAAAGGCCACAAACAAACAACCTTTCTGCTCCTTTGATTTGCCCACCTACTCAAATAGACGTGAATAGGGCGTTATTATTACCTTCTGTGTGCTTGACTGGGTAATTTTCCCACTAGAGGTTCTCTCTTAATCTTATGAAATCCTGAGGCTGGCAAATCAAGTTTCCACATGATGATGACATGAAAATTGCCAGTTCCATTGCATTAACATTTCAGGATGCATGTGGGAAGGGGACTAGAAAGAGAGAGAGAGAGAGAGAGAGAGAGAGTGAGTGACAGTCCTAACCACCTCCCTCATTTCGTGGCCTTGAGCGCCAGAGCCGTCACCGTCCAAATTAGATTTGGAAGAACACAATTGGGTTAATTTGTGTTTTTCCTGAAATTCACCAAGTAATTTCCTCTACTGAAAAACCTTCATTGACAAAGACATTTTCTCCTCCACTCTGCACAACAACCATTCATCCGACACACCTAGAGGGTGATTTAGCACTGCCAATGGACACAGGGTGCTAGTTTTGAGCCCTCAAATCTTCCCTGAAAAATCTTTATTAGCGGAGGGAGATGAATTTAATTATCTGCGCTAACAAAGAGCATCCTCATCTAAATTGCTGGCTCTTGTGTCCAGAAATTATTTAGTGGTTAAGAGATGCACATGTGGATGTGTGTCTGTGTGTGTGTCTGCATGTCTACGGATTTCTACCCTATACAGTGAGCTACCACGACTTTTTAAATGTGTCACCTCTAAATTTATTTATACTTCTTTCTCCTTTATTCTCTTTCCCTCCATTCCTCATCTAATAAGTGCTCTCCCTGGTTTTGCACAATGGTGGCTTTTCACCGGCCGATACCTCACTCCCTGGTTTGACATAAGAACCTACTGTTCACACACAAGCACACACACAGATACGCAAATACCAGCTCTTATGAGTATACGAGTGATTTAAGTGAAGCAACAGTAAAAAGCATGACATGTGTATTGAAGAATTGGGAAAGCTTCACTCTGATATGTTTTCCAGGCCTGGCAGTGAGCTGCTGCTGAGCTCACAGCTCTACAAACAGATATAAGGTCACTGTGTCTTCTCTCTCCGTGTGTGAGGGTGTTGTGACAAATGTTCTGGCAGGCTCAGATTTGCGTCAAACTGCATCCATTTTTTTTTTCAAATATACATGTAGTCTAAAGTCAAAGTATATTCTATTTAAACGTATAGTTGGACATTTCAGGAAATACACGTATTTGTTTTCTTGCCTTGAGTAAGACGTTTATACCACACTCACATTTATGCTAAGTATGTAGCAAGAGACAGCAGCAGGTGAGCTTAGTTTAGAGTAAAGACTGGAAACAGGGAGGATATGTCCAACTATTCCACACGCTCAAAGTCTACATCCTGTGTGTGAGTCCGTCTTCTCTTTTCATGCTATCGGAGACCTGTCTGTCCAGGCAGTGCAACATTCCATCCCAGATAAGGGACCTGACCTCTGGCCCCTCATACATTTCAGCCTCAGGTCAGTGCAAGGCTGTTCCTGTCACTCAGATTGAAAGAGAACAACTCAGCAAGTGGTAGAAGACTGTGCATGAGTGTGTGTGTGTGTGTGGGGTGGTAAAAGAGGCGGGGGAGGGTTATGGTGGGATAAAATAAAAAGAAATGGGGGGAGAATGACAAAGGGAGGAAGGAGAGATAGGGAGCATGAAGTGGGTTTAGACAGGACAATGGATCTCATGTGACATTTGAGCTTTCTCTCTGCGAGAAGGCCAGACTATGGATTTGTGGGAAAAGATTCACTGGAGAAATGGTTTGTTTTTTCTCTCGAAAAGACTGAATCAGATTCAAGGATAAAAGCATGGTTACTCACACTATTATGTCATAGCTTTGCCCAAAATAGCTAAGCACTTTAATACCCAAACTTTAAGCATTACGTCAGCCTCAGTCTTTGAGCTGTGTCACATAGCTACACACAACATGCAAAATCCTTTTAAAGTAATATCGAGAAAGACACTTATTTGCTTTTTTTGCCAAGAGTTAGATGAGAAGATTGATACTGCTCTCATATCTGTCTGTTCAGTTTGCAGCCTGTATATGCAGCTGTAGCTTCACATTGTGGTCAATCTTCTTATCTAACTCTTGGCAAGAAAGAGAATAAGTGTGTCTAAAATGTCAAACAAAAGTAGCTGTATATGTGTGTGTTCACATAGTTGAAGAGAAAACCATCAAAGTAAACATAGTCACATCACATGTGTGACCAAAGAAATTCCACCTCTATTTCACCACACAGATTTTTCCAGTAGCCCTCAGCATTCATTCCTTTCAATTAATTGGACTTATAAGCATGGAATGAGACACAACTTGGTCGTTTACCTCTTTGTAGTCATCATTGAGGTAGAGACTGGATGTTTGCCTGATGACATCATCCATTCCACCACTTCCATCCATATTATCCAGCGCCTCCTTCATCCTTTCCTCCCTCCTTTCTTGCTGTCTTTTCCTCTCTACTCCCCAGTCAGTAGGTTAGTCCAGACTGACTCCTGAGGTTGAGCCCAGTCAGTCAGTACAAATTATATTCCCAGCCAGCTCACCCCTGCCATGGTCCAACACACACACACACACACACACACACACACACACACACACACACACAACATCTACTCCTCCACTGGTGGCTTCTCCTCGTCTTTCTCTTACATGTTGTGACACTGTTTTTCTTTCACTTCCCTGCACTTTCTGACTACTCCACTCCTCTGCCTCTCCCACAGGACTGTGAAAGCACAATGGTCAAAGG